>NC_137862.1:11573346-11625846 GCF_963924005.1 Protomyctophum bolini | reverse complement strand
ACGCGACGCAACCGCAGGAAGCCGGAACGCAAACGCAAGCGAGAGCAACACCATCAGTAGGCTACCCTGCAGAACCCCACCAGCAACAGCAAAGGACAATAAACAAGATTTGTACTCACTGCGCAGTTCCTACCTCAATGTCTTGTGCAGGGAGGGTGGGGCATCGGTCTGGGACACTTCACATGGGCTCCAGGGTGGGGGTCCTCGGTCGGAAGCCTAAATTGGTGGGGCTGTGGGGCCCACGGACATGGCTCCTCTGGGTCCAGGGCTTGGTGCTGCATGCCTACACCACTGGTGCAGTGACTCTTCATATTCTGGAATTACATGAAGAGAAATGATAAGAGTCATTAGTGTTATGTAGGCCTACATCACATTAGAAACACATGTGGCTGTATAGCCAAAAATATTTTATAATATATATTATATAACATGACATATATATATTATAATAGAATACATCAATATTAATTATTAAACCAAAAGTTCAAACATAAATCATAAATCAAATGCTTTCAAATTAAACAAACAGTTAACCAGTTGATCCAAGTTAAGACACCAAGCCTATATGACTCACCGAAGAGTAACCACAGGTTGTCACAGTGAACTGGAACCTGCTGCTGCTGCTGCTGCTGCTGCTGCTGCTGCTGCTGCTGCTTGCCATGCTGCTGCCAAACATTTCGGCCATCCTGTATTGCATAGGTGGAAGTGGGAGTGGGGAGTGTAGGAACTGATGTCACCTTTATACTGCCTTGATTGACAGTTGACATGGGTTGCCATTTGCGGGTTGCCATGTTGGCTGGGTTACATTTACATTGCCAAGGCAAAAAGCAACAATACAATCAAAACTCAATGTATGTACATTTGAATTGAAAGTCAGAATATTCAATAAATCAGTGTCACACGCACATGCGCGTGCACACACACACACACACACACACGTGTGTGTGTGTGTGTGTGTGTGTGTGTGTGTGTGTGTGGCAGCACGGAGGTGAAGCACCGCACAGCACCAATGTTGTTTTTATGAAATATTAACAACCACACCCGTCGTAACTGCCGTCGTTAATGTAGTTATGTGCAAGATGACTTTGTGGAGAGCAGTCTGGACAATGTGTCTGGTTTCTGCAGTCAGAGTTGCGTACAAACAAGCACTCCAGAGTGGAAGAGTGTACCGGCAAAAGTGGCTACCCCACGACCCAACGCCGAGTCCCCCGCTGGGTGTGGAGCTAGAATCTACGGAGTTCTGTGAGCTGGTGAACCCCCTGTCTGAGCAGCGGTGGCTGGCCTTTCAGGTATCAGAGAGGGCCTTCAGGAGCAGTTTGGTGAGCGAGCAGCAAGTGAAACAACACTACGCTTCATCAGCAGACCCTGGGAGCTGGATCCGTCTGATAAAACTCCTGATCGGAATATTTTTCAACAACGGAGTATTCACAACTGAGAGCCGCGGCGGCGGAAAGCCCTTTGGCCTCCCCCTTCTGAAGTACGTAGCGCGGGTGCTAAAAAAGCTACCAACGAAGCAGCCGCTCCCGGAGGCCGTGACACCGGCTCTGGCTACTGGCTGGATCGAGGAGCAGTTACGTTTTCTCCGGGACACAGTGCAGCCCTCGCTGACGTCTACGAGGCAACAGCAGCGGAGGAAGGTGAGCAGAGACAAGCTGTCATATCTATGGCAGCACAAACAATCTGACGCAATCAAAATCATTCTGAACAACAGCGAATTCCCCGAGCCCCCTCCCTGTCCTGATAATTGTGAGCATGTGCAATTACATTATCAGAATAAATGTCGTGGGCAAACGTCAATTACTGACCCACTTCCACCACCGCCCTGGCGCTCGGACATACCATCCTCGGAGCCGGTAAATCCCCCCGACGTTACGCGTTTTACGCAGGCTGAGGTGGAGACTGTATTACGCACGCTACCCAATAACAGTGCGTGCGGCATGGACGGTGTCCATGCCGCAGTATTTCTGGACTTCCGTGATGCATTTGGAACCCTAGCACATAACGTGATGATAGCTGCTCTTGAGGAAATCCATCTACCCAAGGTTTATGTTGATATTGTCAAAAATGTGTACTGTGGTTCATTTATACAGGTCATCTGTGGTAAACAGCTCACAGACCCCATCCCTCTCAGAGTAGGTGTTAAGACTGGCTGCCCGTGGAGTGCTGTTAATTTTGTGCTAGCACTAAACCAGTGGTTGAAGTGGCTCTGTATGTGTGCCCCCGCCAACACCATTTCCCCTAACCCTGTACAGGGGTATGCTGACGATGTTCAGGTTGCATCCTATCATGCGGCTGAAATAAACAGCATGCTCTCCAGAACCGACTCCTTTTTGGAGTGGTCAGGACTAGAGGTCAAAGACTCAAAATGTGCAGTTCTCTATGAGAGGCGGAGCGGGGGAAACCGCTGGTATCACTCCAATACAGATACAATACCTGCATTCACAATTGGCAATAAACCCCTAACAGTCTATTCGCGTCACCAGACATACACATACCTGGGTCACAAGTTTAATGTGGCAGGTGAGTGGAAAGATCAGGTCGAGGAGATCATTTCTGAATACTCCAGCAGACTTGATTCAATCCATGCATCGCCCCTACCACTAATCATGAAGCTGGAGGCAGTCAGAGTAATTGCATTAGCCAAAGTACAACACCTATTCTCCAATGTACATGTTCCACGAAAGTCACTACGTGAGTTGACTGACAAAACTGTACAGTTAGTGAGACAATGGACTGGCCTAAACACACACACAACACGTGACATTATATTCCACAGTAAAGGTGAGGGTGGTCTGGGGGTCCCCAATTTTGAATGGGTTTATATTGCTTCGCGTGTCTCCCATCTGTTGAATATGCTGAACAGTGATGACCAGTATGTGAGAAGGCTTGCTCGTTCTTCTCTTTTCTTGGACCTAAAAAGACGCAAGGTCCCCCTAGCGAATGGTTCGGACTCTAGCTTCCTGGGCTTCAAGAGGAAACCCAATGGAAAGCTGGACAGTCGCTCTCCTGGCTTTGGTGTGTGGTCGGACTGGCCAGACCTAAATGACATGTGCTGCTGGGCTGACGTTACCCTGGAGTGGGTAGGGTCTAACTCTGAGGCGGTGGCTGCCTCAGAGAATGTTATATCTGACCCCAGTATCTCTGTCAGAGCGACTATGACTGTGTGTGGAACGGAGCATCAACTTCCACTGACTAATGCCAGATGTCGCCTCCTATGGGCGCAACAACAAAGACAGCGACAACATTGGACTGAGTTGAGATTACAAGGAAAGACTGCATGTCTTCCTGCTGCGGACCATTCTGTCTCTCACTCTGTGTTCAAAAATGTTGCCATTGATGAGTGCATTGTTGTTTTTACTTTGAAAGCGAGATTACAGGTTCTACCTTCTAAACTTAATCTCTCCATCTGGTTTCCAGGCAATCATGCTCCTCACTGTATCCATCATGGCCATGAACAAATAGCTGAAACCATGTCCCACATCTTAAATGGTTGCCATGTTTACAGGGGCCTTTACATATGTAGGCATGACAGAATAGTGGATTTGATATCGAAAGACATCTCTTCCATTTTCAGGTCCTCCATTATGCTTTATAAGCATTCTACTGTGAAGCCGAGGATGTTTAACCTGTGTAATGATGATTCTGTGTTCTCTAACATTTCAGCTAACACCCCTGATGTCATTGTTGTAAATGAAAACCATAGAGAGGTGTTCATTCTCGAGGTCGGCTGTACCTTTGACTATAGCCTGGAAGAAGCCTTTCTAACCAAAGTGCTGAAGTATCAGCAGCTAATGCAGACCATCTCACAGCTAGGCTACAGATGTAAACTTTTAGTTTTTATCTTTGGCAGCCTAGGGCATGTGCATAAGTTGGTTGTGAGGGGCTTACAAATGGCCGGCCTTTCCAAAAGGAGAGCCAAGCAGTTAGCGAGGTATTGCTCAGTTTCAGCCATTATAGGAAGCCGCTCAATTTGGAGGAGGCGTTGTTTCCTTTATCCATGATTTATGTCTGCTGCCCTGTGTCAGACATGTCAGCTGTACTGTATGTAACGATGCTTTGCCGTCCATGCACGTTGTAACTGGCTGCTCTCCCACTGTCAAACTGCACTGGCAGTGTTTATGTCCTTTGTACAGTAACAAGGTATTCCTGTACTTCTCATTATGTGGACATAAATAAACATTTCAAATGTGTGTGTGTGTTTGTTGCTGATTGGCTGATTGGCTGCAGGTCCATTACCAAATTAATGTGCACAGGGGATTTTGGAGAGAGACAGCACAACAAGGAGATATACATAACTTCTGACAGGAATGCACGAGAAACGTACTTTTTAACATATATAACATTCTCGCCGAGATATATTTTCGAGTTAATAAAAAAGGAAAAAAAAAAATATATATATATATATATATATATATTTTTTTTTTTCAATGGGTTCAAACCCATTAATTAAGTTTGAGTGCCAACCCTAACGAGCGAACATCTCGAGCGAACAACGAGCGAACAACATTCGAAACTTTTAAGATTTTATATTATGCACATGCCATGGTCACATTGAGTGCATGCTTTGATGGTTACAGTTTTATAATCAGTTTTGATGAGTAAAAATCTTCTCAGTTCTCATTGTATGCTAGTTACTGCCATTCAGGATGGAAAATGAAATCCATTTGGATTTGGGGAGAAGTAGTTTCATAAGGGACTGGGTATGAAGTACTTGATATAAACAGAAAACGTTCAGTTCACTCTACACTCTACTCTACAACTGCTTTCATTTCATCCGATTGTCTGTCTGGCAGGCACTTAACAAGCGATCGTTAACTGTGTCTGTTAGAGAGAGGGGCAGAGAAGAGTGGATTTTCGATTATGAAATATTAAAATTGATTTCGGAGACCCCGACGATTAATCGTAAAATCGATGAATCGTTGGCATCCCTATTTACAATGTAATTATATGTTGCAATGCTGAAATATGTGGAGGTGTTTCCTGACCGAACAATTTCGATTCCATGTCATTAGATTAGAATTAACCACCTGTGTTCTTAGATTGTGTCATTAGACCTACTCTTGAACTTATAGCTTAATTATGGTGTTGCTTGCCCCATGTATGTCCACCTGCATTAACGGAGCATGCACAATATTGTCCCTATAGCTGGGCAACTGTGTATTGATCCCACTGATTGCAGGATTGGCTAGTAAATTGTCCTGGTACACCTGACCGATGTGCTTGTATTTCTTCTGTTCAGTGCTCAACTCAATACATAGTACACACGTGCACACATGCATGCACACATGCATGCACACGTGCACGCACGCACACACACACACACACACACACACACACACACACACACACACACACACACACACACACACACACACACACACACAGGGACACAGCCTCCAATACACACCATTCTATCTTTGTATAGACATAAGTCACTGTGAGGGAGCAGATGTGATGTGGTATTAGAGTCTAATGTTTTCTAATAAATGAAGCAATAGTGGTCAGATGGCTGGCCGGCTATTGGGTTAGTTCACTGCCAGAGGCCACTTGGAAGTGCACCATTAGTCCGTGACAAGGCAGATGAGCAGCATAGGGCGTAGTGTAAGCCTCGGGCTAACCCAAGTATTGACCCACAACAAATAGGAAATGTTTCTACTGTGTCAGTGATAGAGTTTAAAGTGTGAGAGTGTCTGTCTGCATGTTAGATTATGTGACACAGCGGGCAACTACAGTGCAATGTGTGTTTCTATCAAATATATAGGCCAAGTGTGGAGCACTGTTTTGGATGCTACGTATGATTTAGATGATATTATAACAACATAATTTAAATTGTGTTGATACCAGTTCACAGTGTGTTGTGTGTTATGTTAATACCAGTTCAGAGTGTGACTGTGTGTTATGTTTGGCATAATTAAGAGTAACCTGATGGTTTGGCAAGGTTAATGGAGATTCATAATCCAAGCGCAGCTGCAGCCAGTGTGCTGTAGAAGCGCGTGTGTGTGTGTGTGTGTGTGTGTGTGTGTGTGTGTGTGTGTGTGTGTGTGTGTGCGTGCGTGCGTGTGCGTGCGTGCGTGCGTATATGCAGATGTGTGTTCATGTCTATGTGTGAATCAGATTTTTTTCAGTGCATCTATGCCTCGTGTTTGTGTGGGTCTGCAACTCTGCATAATAATATTATGCACAGTATATTATACTCTATAATCTGGTTTATAGGAAACGCAGCACAGCCAGACACATGGTCAATTTCCCCACTCAGCCCTATCATTAGCCAAGAAGGACCTAATCCTTAGTTATAATTCAGATGATGGACCCTGTCAGTGGGGGCCTGCTAATAAATCAGGAATCACCCCGTAGTGCTGCAGATGGGTTAATGCCCAGCGACTTTGCTCCTTTCACCCGTTTCCCGTTTCGGCAGAAAGATCTGTATCTCTTGATTACCAAAAAATGGCCAATGAAAAGGGCAGTTTCTCCCACAAACACACCAGTCTGACATAAATGGACATGGACATGGACACAAAATGCACATACTGTCTGCACACACACACACAAATAGTTGCATTTTAATGCTGTAGTCGATACAGAGTGGTGCAATAGGTCGATACAGTGTGGTGCAATAGGCTATAATGCTGTAGTCGATACAGAGTGGTGCAATAGGTCGATACAGTGTGGTGCAATAGGCTATAATGCTGTAGTCGATACAGAGTGGTGCAATAGGTCGATACAGTGTGGTGCAATAGGCTATAATGCTGTAGTCGATACAGAGTGGTGCAATAGGTCGATACAGTGTGGTGCAATAGGCTATAATGCTGTAGTCGATACAGAGTGTGGTGCAATAGGCTATAATGCTGTAGTCGATACAGAGTGTGGTGCAATAGGCTATAATGCTGTAGTCGATACAGAGTGTGGTGCAATAGGCTACATAAAGGTACGCAAATGAGAAGTGTGAGTTATTCTACCTTTTGTTGAACATTCAAGAGTAGAATTCAAAATAGCCCATAAATCTTCCTCCCTTGATCGTCTCCATTATTGCAGCGTAAACCTGTATCCTTTTTAATCCATTTCCATGTTGTGACATTGAGCATCACCTTGAAAATGGGCACGAGCTTCTCTATTGTAGTGGAAATGACCATGTGTTAGCAACAGGATTAACAGCTCTGATCTGATATGGGATTATCACAACACACTAGTAGACGCTCAGATCACACGCCAGAGATTAATCCAAGAAAATCTGCAATGACTCGATTTTCAACAACAGGATTATTTCCATAACACGTGTTTTCTAAATCTCACTATTAACGGCAGATTTTAAAACCGTATTCAAAGGAGCAATCCCACGCGGAAGCCTCACACCTCACCGGCGGGAATAAATTACATGGGTATGCCGGCCTATTGGGATTCACAGGCAGGATGTTTCATATGTACGAGAGGGGAGAGGATCACATTCTTATTCGCTGTCTTACCACTCCCCAGTAATGAAAGTCTTAACTCCTCTCCGCTTGGAGTTCGTCTGAGGCTGTGCTGTGAGTTGGCTATTCTCCACAGTCTCCCCACAACATCCCTGGGGAAAGGCCGGAGGAGGAGGGAGAATGGGAAGAATAGAAATATCTATGTCTTCTCTGCTTGGAATTCTGGTCAGCAGGTCTCACATGAATACCATCAGACAAGAGGTAGATGTACCCACAGGGCAATCTGTTGCAATCTGCGCAAGAATGTGGGGATAACACATGGCACGTAAGGGAAATACAGGTCAACTAATGCAATTATGTACAGTATGCAATTATTAGGGTCCATGTACAGTCCAATTCATATTCATAGGAACATGGCCTATAGTGTCACTCAAGAATGCAGCCTCAACGGGGCGCAGACAGATAGAGAAGAGCTGACCACGATGAACCAGGACGTTGCAAAGATTAGTGCGGACGAAGTGAGGAGGGCATTGAAGAGAATGGAGTGTGGAAAGGCAGTTGGTCCTGATGATATAACCGTAGAGGTATGGAAGTGTCTATTGACTAGGGTCATAACTGCCCATATACTGTACGCCCACATATGGACATATCAGTCGGATCGGCAGTTCAACTTAGCCGCGGGAACCGCACTCCCTTGAGTCCTTGCCGATGCGTGTGCTGAGTATGAAGTCGTTCAGAACAATATATGGGCATTTCTGGTTTGTTTATGGTAATGCCATATAGCATATCGGGTTTGTTTAGGCTGTCATGGTCTTCATTTAATGTCAAGGGCTGCATTGTTGTCCATCTGAACGGCACTCTCTTTCAGCAAGACAAAGACAATGCTACTTACTAGCATGTGTGGGAGTAAAATGTGAGCATGCACCTACGGACATGTGGGTGTATAGATTGTTCTACTCATTTTTTTTCAAACAAATTGGTTTAGAAAACATTACACTGTACAACCATAATTGTGCAACGATCATTAGCCGATCTGAAGCCGATATGATCCACTTCATGTTCTACTAAATCACAGCACCACTCGTGACTTTAGTGTCCTCAACCTCCCTGACACGGACACGCCACTCTCTACAAAACCACACACTGTCACCTTCCGCCGTGTCCCACATATTATCACCTTATGAAAGCGCCGAGATCGAAACTGGGAGATGGAGAAAGACAGCAGAGATTCCAATTTCCCGTTTCAGCCAGACACGCGCAGGCCGCAGATGCATCTCTCTGAGGAATAGTGGGCAGGTTGCTTGCATCAGGTTGTCTTTTCCAGGCTGCGGCTTTGTGAGATGCGCTGGGAAAGCTGCATTCTTTCCCATGCCACTGAGAGAATAATAATGAAAGTGACATTTAAATGTGGACACTCGGTGACATGAAATAAATCCATTTTAATAAGCCAGGTGTCTCATGGTGATAGAATTAGCCATAACAATGAGTCAGTGCTTTAAAGCAATGGAAGCTATATGGAAGTCTTTTATGTTGGGGCTGGAGAAAGACATTTCTCCATAATGAGTGGATTTTACAACACCAAATTCTCGAACCTCATGCTAGAATCTACAATTAGCATGGATATAGTGTTTCAAAATTAATAAAAAAAAAGAAAAAAGAAAAGAAGGGTAAGATTTGGGGTTTCAGATCACATGAGATGAAGGGCACACTGACACACGCTCACAAAGAAGCATTTGAAGCCAGATGGATACAGTACATGCAAACCCTAATGGCGGAGGAAATCATGAAAAGGCACCAACCTCATCTTGACCAGTTATGAGGTTCAAAGTTGCTCAAGGACACTTCAACACTAAGCCGGAGATTGAACCGTGAACCGTTACGAATCTCAACTGGCCACTCTACCTCCTGAGCCACTGCCTGGAGGAACTCCCACCTCTCTGTCAGGTGAAAAGAAGCAGACTAGCGGCATGACATGCATTGGAGAAGACATGTATTTGCCTACATCCTCCTTTAGGCAAACCAGTAATCGTCAGCAGCAACAAGGGGACTTGGAAAAAGACAGCATGACTAAATTGGGAGAAATGGGGACAAAAGATCAAAAGAATTTGGAAAAACAAAAGAGAAAATCTGTTACACGGGTGGAAGATACCTCATCACACTTATGCTTTCGCATAAATTCCATGCAAGAGGCTGGGGCATGGATTTAGACTCCTCAATAGCAACTTCATCCTCGGCAGAGAGATGATAAGCACCAAATTAGCAGCAACATCGAGGAGGGTCATTACAGTCGTCAGGATTTTCAGAAGAGTCTGCCTTCGCCTCACTGCCTTCCGAGGAGGTATTTATAATGCTAAGTGACATATAGTGGCCTCCGGAGTAGTAGTTATACACAGACAAAGGAGGATTAACTAGACTGTCTCAACACGATTCCTCACGCAAAAATGTCCCTCTTGCTTTCATTATGTGCGTAAACTGGCCCTTCGCTCACGGATGTGGAGGGAGAGAATAGAACACAATGAGATGAACGGCACACTGACACACGCACACACAAAGAAAGATGTGTTTTTAGGTGGGAAACAGACCGGTCCTAAACCTTATTATTTTATAACTGAAGGATTATGTTAATCCAGAATCAACAGGAATTACCATTTTACATGCATTCAATGGTTACTGTGGTTGAGAGAGAGAGAGAGAGAGAGAGAGAGACAGAAAGAAACACTATATGTCCCCCACAATTTAAACTCTTGATTTCTTTGGTAGCATTTGCCACTGGCATGCGCACAAAGGGTGCATGCCTGTCCCACAAAGTCCGACAGGCATTAGTCCGACACGCTGCCCAAAACCCAAACCTAAACCATAACCTCACAGGAAGCCACGGGTTACTTTTAACCTGCCAAGCATGTCGGGAGCCACGTGTGAGTTTTAACCCGGCCACCGGTTAGTTCGAACCTGCCACGGGTTAGTTGTAACCGGCCACACCTGTCGGGAGTGACTAGTGTTTTCGGACCATTAGTATATGCGCACCCCTCGCACAAAAACTAAGTACAACGTGCAAACGTGCCCAACACCACCCTGGTACTGTACAAGGCACGTTGTGCATGCATGCAGGCCTGGTCCATGACTCATACAAAACAACCATTCACAATCAACCATTTCAACCCCAGACAACAGAACCAAGAGTCAAAATTGCTTCAGATGAAGAGTGAGAGAAAAGCCAGGGAAATTATTCATGCAACAATCTCAGCTTAGGCAGTATGCAATTATGTAGGTGCTAATTATAGCTCACCAAGACGACACAATGCAGGACGGACACGCACGCACGCACGCACGCACGCACGCACGCACGCACGCACGCACGCACGCACGCACGCACACACACACACACACACACACACACACACACACACACACACACACACACACACACACACACACACACACACAGAGAATCTTACTCACACACTCACTGCACACATGCAGGCCACAGCATGCATTGCCAGTTTGTCATTAAATTACCCAACATAAGCAAATGCTACAACAACAAAGAATAGCAATGCCTTCTGTTTCACCACAGGTAGGGAGGGGTCAACCTGTTGACCGTGTGAATGTGCTTTTTATAGTGAATATGTTGATAACAGTGTGTCTCAGTCAACCCACAATGTACATTTTGATTGTACCAGCAGCACTTAAGGATAATTGTACCAGTAAGACGCCCTGAAGCACGCGACCTCGCCCTTCCTAACATGGTGGACCCTCATGTAAACAAGTGTAATGCTTAATTGGGTCGTCCACTCACGGTTAACAGTCTTTGTATTGAGTTTGTGCTTGAAATGTACTGTAATTCTGCAAACTGTTAATAAATATTTCAATCAATCAATCTGCCTGGGTGATGGCAGACTGCTGGGCGAGCGCTGGTGCTTTTGCATGGGGGTCAGAACAGCTCCATATATGGAAATGTAAGCGGGGCCAGTGTCTTGAGTGTGCAGGATTTGATGAGGTCTGGTCATATATGGAGTGTGTCTTGAGTGTATAGGGTATGATATGGTATGGTAACATATGGTAGGTCAGCTCCATATATGGAGATCTAAGATCACATATATGGAGGTGTGATGTCACGAGGCGTGACCATATACTGTACAGTATGGAGGCATGGCCAACTTGTGTGCAAGCAGAGCGCGCAATTACTGCTACTAACTAATGTCTATTACAACTGCTGTTCTAAATCCTTTAGACCCGTTATCGACCTTATACCAACCTTGAAATGTACTTTAGTTATATCACCATCAACAGCCAATAAGGGACCACCATTCTTACCCCGACATACGTACATTCATACATACATACCCGGCCTCTCTGCTTGCGCAAGTAACTAAAATCTTTGCCATAGGTCTAGAATGCTAATTCAGTAAAAGGGGGGTGGGGGGGGAGGGGGGGGAGGGGGCTGTAACAGAGTAAAACATGTTGACGTGCTGATGTTCATCTCCTGGATGTGGAACAGACATTCTGTGTGGGGGTTGACTTTTCTCTCTGTGGGAGAAGAGCTTCTCTAAAATTGGAGCTAAGGAACCTCACCAGCCTACAGTCATGCTAACAATTCTTCCTCATTTAGCTAATGAACATCCTCCTACACTTACCACCCCTTGCCCCCCCCCCTCTCTTTCTCTCCGTATTTCCCATCATCCACCTCTCTCCGCCTCTGCTTTTCCATTCCATCCCCCACTCAGCTCGTTCCTTCCCTCGACCACATGAGTGCTCATTACTGTAACATGGAATCATTAGGATTGCCATCACAATCTCTGTGATGGTAATTCCGCAATCGTTATCATCTCTGCCTCCAGCCCCTTGCAGCTGCGCAGGACATACACCATACAAGTCGGACTATAGTTCCAACTCTCACACACACACAACAGCAATTAGTAAAGGCTTATTGCCTCCGATCTATAGCACTGGTAAACAACGGAACTAATGCCTCTGCGTTTGGCTGCATCGCCCTCGGGTAGTGGCTTCAACTACTTGTCATCAATCTAAGTGTGAGAGCGTGCTCATTCAGGCCCTGGCAAAGTAAAGAGATCATTAAGTGTAAAATACCCTCCCCCCCCATAAACACATACAGTTCAATCAATTTGTATGATTATTGCAGAGTAAAAATCGAGAGAGCCGATGACAAAAGATAAACGTTGACGTTATCGAGCTAGAGACCATCTTTGTGAATTCATAGAACAGTTCATTTAATTGCAGAACTTACACATCTCTATAAAATTCCCCAGGGCATTTATTATCTATGACGGAACTTAACCGTCTTTCCATCATCACAGATTACAGTCTGGACTCTCCTCTCCTGGTTGATGTTGTTTTTAGTCCCTCTATCAAGCTAGGGCTCGAAGGATGACAGGCAACCTGGACAGACTGATGGACTTACTTTTGGTGACCCCCATGGCTTTTCGTCTAGCACCAGCTAGCTTGTAATGAATTGCATTTTTATAGCGCTTTTCCAAGTGCTCAAAGTGCTCATACATTGTGAGGTGAAGCAGCGAACAGTCGACATCATGCAGCGTCCTCACTTCCCACATTCACACACCAATGGTGGCGAGCTCACACCGACCATCTCATTGTAGGCATGCAATGTGGGGTTCAGTGTCTTGCCCAAGGACACTTCGACATGTAGAGTAGACAGGAGGAGCCGGGATTCGAACCGCCGACCCACGGATCATTAGACAACCTGCTCTACCTCCTGAGCCACAGCAGCACAATGCCAGATGTAAGGAACAGAAAGACTAGGGGCTGCTAGCAGGACGTCTGTTTTCCTGAGACTTGCTCATGTTCACAAAACAAGCCTGTTTAAGGTCAGGAATAATAATGTTGTTTTCCTTTGCACTGGATTTTCATTTGATCATACAGTACATCATCAGTTGATTAGTGGTGATGAGATGATTGCTGGGATGAGATTCACTGAACAAATGATGAATACAGTTGGCCTCTGTCTAACAGAGAGCATCCTAATCCTGCCGGAGAGATGACCCCTCTCTCTCTGCATGTGTCCAGCCTGGCTCTGATTCTGCATACATTACCCTTGAGTAGAGGCAGTCAGCATGCTGGAATTTAAAACAGCCTCATCGTGTTGCTGGCTACGTTCGGTCTCTCAGATGGCTCCATCAAATTTCTTACAATCCAATTAACTGGAGATGTCATGTTCCTTTATAATATTGGCGCTTGAGGTTGAGGATGACATTCTTGGCAGTTATTTTTACATGAAAGGATGGGCAAACACAAATGCACATGCATGTGTGCATGCATGCAGCACATACCCAAAAGATTCCTGACCATAAGTTGAATATCATTGCTGTTGAGCAGAATATTGTGTATCTCCATACGTTTTAGTTTTTTTTCATAGGCTACATTAATGTCCTGTACATTAAGTAATGAGAATAGCCAAACTACAAGCTCACAACGCGTCACATTGTGATGCATTTTCCCTATTGTACGTATGTTGCACCGCCGAGTGTTGGGAGTACCTGTTTTGTATACCCATAATATTGAGATGTCAGTTTATGTCTGTCTAATGTGTCCCTCATACAGTATAAGGAAATCTCTGTATCTGTCAAATCCATTGTATGCCTATGTATGGGCGTATGGGGTTCGTTGATGGTGATGTCAGAGTGATGTGAACGTGCTGCTATGTGGCACATGTGCTACTCTGTCCCTTCATGTCCATCTTGAATGACCTTATCCTTTATGCTAGCCACACCAATCTCTGAGTTGCTGATCCAAGGCCAGGCTTTGAAACCCCCCCCCCAACCCCAACCCCATCTCTCAGGCAGGTAATAATTGGTCTTGAGCGGTAATCCTGGTGTAAACCCAGGCTCAGTCTCTGATGGGGGATTAAAATGACATTATTGCGCACGCACACACACACACACATGCACGACACGTGCACACACAAAAATGTGCCAATATTGTGCATGTCTGTGTGTGTATGTGAATCTGCTTGATTGCGAATGTGTTTGGATGTGTGTGTGTGTGTGTGTGTGTGTGTGTGTGTGTGTGTGTGTGTGTGTGTGTGTGCGTGCGTGTGCGTGTGCGTGCGTGTGTACGTACGTGCATGCGTGTGTGCGTGCACGCTTGTTTGTTTGGGAGCACACCCTCGGACCCTGCACAGACATCAGGGAGGAGAGGATTAAAGGATGAATGGAAAATAATGAACAGTGTTTTTCACCTCCACAGGACAGTCAGAGGACAGTGGGTTTTAGACGCTCACATCTGATGTGGTTTGTGTTCAAGTTAACTTTTCCAAGAAGGCACAATGAACCCCTACTGATGCTATAAGGCTGACAGATTCAAAGCCGTCCAGTTAGCTGGATGTGGCCAATAGGGTGAAGCTAGTATAGTGTGTGTCTGTTTGTGTGTGTGTGTGTGTGTGTGTGTGTGTGTGTGTGTGTGTGTGTGTGTGTGTGTGTGTGTGTGTGTGTGTGTGTGTGTGTGTGTGTGCGTGCATGCGTGGTGTGTGTGTGCATGTTTGCGTGCATGCATGCGTGGTGTGTGTGTGTGTGTTTGCATGTGTCTGTGTGCATATTTGTGTGTGTGTGTGTGTGTGTGTATGTGTGCATATTTGTGTGTTTGTGTGCGTGTGTGGTGCGCACGCGTGCCCGTTTTCGTCTATGACAAATTGAGCAAAAATCTAAACCAAATGTGTCGTCATCTTCTTGGTGGACCATCAAAAGGTCTTGTGGTGAGGTGCGCTCTGTCATTGATGCTGTGCCAGTGTTTAATTCAGCCACGGGCTGCACGGGAGCACTGAGGCCGGGGCAGAGCAAGGGGAAGGGAGTGGTTTTGGCACGCAGGCACTTGAATAATAACATCTTCCAGTTCTCCCCCCACATCTAAAGCGAAGCAGAGAAATGGAGAGAGAAACCCAACCACATTATGTCTCTGAAAAAGGTTTTGGAAAACCTCAAAGGCTTCATATAACGGTACAATCCGTCGTCCAATCCCCCGAATTTCCATAACGCATGAGCGACGCACAGAGGGAAGCAGGTTATCACAAAAGCAATCTTCCTCGCGCAATTGTACGGTATTTAATAAATGACTGCCAGGCGGTGCCATTTATAACGTAATCTCATACCGAGGGAAGGCAACACAAAACACGTACTGCACACGCACACACACGAGCACGCACAAACAGTTATTTACATCTATAACACAAACACGGATGCACCATTATTTGATGAAAAGTATCCTATAGTATAGAATAGAGCCTCCTCCTTTCCTCTGTGATCCTCATACCCCGCCATCCTTTGAGGGAAGGGGACTCGGGGAGTCATCGATGCCTACTTTACCTGTCTGGTTTTACATATTCATAAGGCAATAGAGAGAATTGATAACTCAATTCTCCCTCCATCCATTCCCCCGTCTCTTTCATGCCTGCCTGCAGGCTGCCCAGCAGGGGGTGAGTGTGACAGACAGTGGGGCTCCTCCGGCCAGACCCCCGCAATTCGGTCCCACGTTAGTATTCCAGCCCAGTGTGCTGCGGCACAATGGATGTCACATGAGCCATGATCCTCTCTGTCACTCATATATACGGTAACTCTGTTATATATGCTAATCGTTTAGAATGATCCCACCCTCCCCCACTTCTCTGTTGAGGGCTGGTATTTTTAACGTATGAGCTTGCTTGCATTGCCTCCTTTATCTAAAAATGTCACGTTGGCGTATATGTTGGTGATATTTTTGTCCTCACAACTATCTCGATGGCTTTTCTTCGCTATCCGAATTCATCACCCATTTATCCTCGGCTCGCTGATTAAAAATTAGCCGGTGACTCATCGCAGGTTCTGGTACTTAAAAATAAAGAAAGGGGGGAGAGTGGATATACACCGTGCAATCCTCAGTGTTCATTTAACCTCCATTTGGTTACTCAACACCGAGGATTTTACTGTGTAGAGAAAAAGAGCCGAGGGAGCTGAGCACATGAGGTGGGGGGTGATTGGTAGGGGGGGGGGGGGTGTTATAGAGCCAGGAGGCACAGCGCGAGGAGATATTGCTTGTTGGGTCTTGCCATTGTAATGTGCACAGATTGGTGGGCGAGGCCGAGGCCCATAACTCAGCGAGGTAATAACCAAGGCATGGCACCATAGCTCACCTTTCCGCCGGGGTGCGGCTGCCATCGCCACAGCCACACTTTTACACGCTAAACATCTCTCACCCGCTCTCCAATCGCGCGCGCCCCCTCACACCAATCATCACAATTATAGTCCTTGCCATTCGTCAAGCGGGGCAGATGAGCCGGGGAGAGATGACGCGGCGCTCCTGGCGAGGTTGATGTGCCGCCGCTCTCGCTGCATGGCTGATGACGGGCTGTTGACTGTCGTCGCCACCGAGGTCTTTTGACACTGACGAAGGCCTGCGCGCCGAAACGCGTTTGTCTGTCTGGTATTATGACTGCTGCTGCGGAGCACTATCTTATTTTATAAAGACTCTTACTCGACTGGAAGTGCGGATTTAATTAATTTTCTATATGTTCTTTTGGAATATGCACCCAGCACACTCCTGAAACTATATAAAACTGTCTGAGTAGAGCGTGCCTTTTCCCCTGAAGAGAAGAGAGGTCTCCCATTATGTTTTTCTAAACAGGAACAGTGGCCCGCTGCACAGTGGTGTGCATGCATGCAGAATGTCTCTCTGTGCGCCGTGTGAAATTCCCGTTCAGTCACATACTGTACCAGTGTAGTGCTAATGTGTAGACATGTACTGTACACTCACATCCCAATAATAACCGGTACAAACACACACATACAGTACACACACACATCCGTGCGCATGCCAGTCATGACGACGAAGTCATTTAAGCACACCTAGGAGCTAGGCTCATAATAATGACCCTGCAGAGGGTTGCTTCCGACCATTATAGCTCTAATGGGCCTTCGTGGCTCCACGCTGCCTGTATGCAAACAGTCGTGGGGTGTTTGAAAGAGCCTCGTGCTCCTGTGGGAGCTCCATGTACGTGCCGCTCAGTGCCACATAGACAGGATGGATGGCAGCTCAATTGAATAAAGGAGCTCACCGCTGCACAATACAGCCGACGTCCTGAATTCACAATGACTTCTGGATTTACACCACTACCCCCACGCCTGCCACACCCACCCTGCCTGAATTGTGTGTCTGAATTACCATATATAACCCTCGTTTGTGGGTTTTTTGGTGCATCATGTGTGTGTTTGCATCCGTCTGTGTGAAAGATAGAGTGTGTGTGTGTGTGTGTGTGTGTGTGTGTGTGTGTGTGTGTGTGTGTGTGTGTGTGTGTGTGTGTGTGTGTGTGTGTGTGTGTGTGTGTGCGTGCGTGCGTGCGTGCGTGTGTGCCTGCGTGCCTGCGTGCGTGCCTGCGTGTGTGCGCTTCCTCCTCCAAATGGGACCTCTCCATAAATGCTACAGGCTGTAAATCCCAAACAACAGGGGATAATATCTGTCTTGTTACAGGCCAGCGTCAGTACTTTAGTGGACTACGGTCCAGACTAAGAGCTTGTGAAATAGAAAAAGGGAAAAGGTCCTTTGTACAAAACAACAAAACAAGCAACTGGATCGAAGCTACTTTAAAAAACCCTATAGCTGGCACGGGCGTGGCTGGGCTGAATCTCCACTACATACGATGGAAAAGGAAGGTAGATGGCAGATAACAAGAACACCCAGGGGGGGTGCAGTAGAGGCTCATTTAATTTGTGACACATATAGTCAGCAATTTTGGCAGCCGTGAAAAAGATATAAGTAAATATATACTATGTAAGAAAAAGGCAAGGTGATGCTGACAGTCTGTCATGGACCATGCAGGTAAACCATGAAGGCAGGCAACCAGCCAGTCTGACAGACTCCCGCTTAATATTCATTATATCAATGTTATACCGCCAAGCTGTTATACGGCTGACGTCTTTGTCTGGAAGTTTCTGTCACTGGGATGCAGAGACACTGTATTCTGACAGAGCCTCTGTGCTGCAGCTACTGTACAGTAGCGATGCCTCAAAAGAATGAAGAGCAATGCTAATTCCACACCTGCCTCTGATTTTTGTTTATTTTACTTGGCCCCCTCATGCACATTCACTATACTCCAGCAACACATTCTCAGAAGGCTAATTGCATTCTGTGGCAATGATCCCTGTTCTACTTGTCTGTTTCAGATGGTGGAATGCATAGTTGGATGATTGTGTGTGTGTGTGTGTGTGTGTGTGTGTGTGTGTGTGTGTGTGTGTGTGTGTGTGTGTGTGTGTGTGTGTGTGTGTGTGTGTGTGTGTGTGTGTGTGTGTGTGTGCGCGTGTGTGTTTGTGTGTGCACGTGCGTTCGTGGGTGGGTGGCTGGGCGTGGGCGTGTGTGTGTGCGTGCGTGCGTGCATGTGCGTGCGTGTGCACACTGCACATGCTGGGGGGGCAGATTAACTATGATGATTATTCTTGGTTATCTGACAACAATAACTCCTTCAGTATTCTACACACTTACAGACAAATGACCAAGAGGATGAGCGATCACTTTCTCCTTTCTCGGGTATAGAGTGAATGGAGCCCAAATCCCTTATCTCTCCCAGACACAGAACTCCCTGCATCTTCTGGGCAGAGAGATGTTTTCATTATTTGCCTCTGAATTGGTATTTAGACTGAGGGTAGGAAAGAGGCTCGTATAATTAGTCATTATCCAAGCAGTGTTAATGCTCCAGCTGTAGGAAAGGACGGTGTTTATGTGTCTGAGCATATTCACACACGCACGCACGCACGCACGCATGCACGCATGCACGCACACACACACACACACACACACACACACACACACACACACACACACACACACACACACACACACACACATCAGGACAAATCAGATCAAACATTCTGCCTAGCACACACTTGCAGACAAAGACAAGACAAAGCCATGCAGACTCAAGCCTGCAGTCTCTCTCTCTCTCGTCCATCTCTCTCTCTCTCTGTGTCCATCTCTCTCTCTCTCTCTCTCTCTCTCTCTCTCTCTCTCTCTCTCTCTCTCTCTCTCTCTCTCTCTCTCTCCCTGCCTGAGAGTGCAGGCTGTTACAGCTTAATCAGATTCTCAGAGACAGAGCCGCATCTCTTGGTCTCACATCGCCCTCATTCAAATGTAAGTCCCTATTCCTTCCTCTCTGTTTCAGCTCTCTACTGAGGCTGTACTGTTAAGAGTGATCAGGACTTCACTCTATACTGAATACAATACTGTTCATCTCTTCCTCTCTCTCCCTCACACACACATACACACGCACGCACGCTTCCTCTCCCCCTCCACCTTCAGCAGTGTTACGAAAAGACTCTGCTTGGCCAGAGCTCGTTGTCTCGTCCTTGCCACAGCTGGGCGGACCACTCGGCCTTCCTGGTGAGAACTGCCTAAAGCAGTAGTAAGTAAAAACCAGTCACAGCGATGGAGGCACGGCATCTCTAGCAGACTTGAGCAACGAGATGCACCGGCGAGCGAGTCGCTGCGCGGAGCGTTGCGAACAAAGTCCACTAGAGCCGACTCAGTGCCTCCCCTAGGGTAGTGCCAGCGCCAGCGAGCATTATTTTCCACCATGGAGGAAAGCCGGGCACTGCTATCCTCTATGTGACACAGTGACGAAGCAGATCCGCATCACAGAAGAGGTCGTTGCCAAGTTACAGCGATCAGGTAGGCCAATCAGGGCGGCTCTTTTCGTAACACACTGCCGTAGGATGTGTATATTGTACGCCCCTCTCCCTGTCTCTTACTCATCTCCCCCAACACTCTCATCTTGCTATATCTCTTACTACGGCTAAAGCTACTAAGATTGTGAACTAACCTTTATTCTGCTGAGAAACCCCTGGTTTTTTCTCAAAGCAATAGGAAGGGAGAGGATTGTGTGCTGTCTGTGTAAACATAAAGATGCTGGTTTGCTCTCTGAACTCTTGTCTTCAATTCTCTGGCTCTGGTCTGCAAGTCAGTCAGTCAGTCTCTGTTGGTGCACTCTTGACTACTCAGCTCAGTCGGGGCTGATTCTCTTTTTGTGATTCTCTGCACTCGTCTCACTGCATTGGAATGGCCAGCCAGTCACAGAGGACATTTGTCCACATTAATACTTAATGTGAAGAAATGAGAACCAGCATTTACATCCGCCGGACGAGCCTATAGCATCCTTCACTTCTGTCATTCTGACTAGTGCAGTAGTGCATGCATGCATTTTTCTTGTGGACATGTGACTGTCTCATATTGCTTTCATATGGGCTTTGTCTCAGCGGCTTAGCGGCCTGCTGGCTGTACGAGGAGAACCTAATCAGGCCGAGATTGGCAGTGCTGCAGGAGTACAGTATTTGCATCTCGTTGCTTATTTCATTGACTTATGGCTGTGATGGCTGGCAGCCTATCAATGCAAAGTAATTACAATAGGCCACAGTGAGGCTGAATAATTGATGTGCCTCTTGCAGCTGATGCATGCTGGAAAAACCTGTCTGTTGAGAGCCCCGTCAGTAGTTTATCACAGGGTGAGAGAGGGGAGAGTGCAACCTGACTGCCAATGCTTAGTGCTGTAATAATGACGCGGGTCTGGGCCTGTCAGCACGAGGACAACTGGGAGATAGTTCCCAAGCCAACTAGAGCTCAGCTATCAGCTCCGGCTTGTCCCCAGATCAATACCTGGAAGAGGAACGGTCCCAAGGTAAAGGCAGTCTTTAACTTTAAGCCCGCCATCCCCTCCTGTTCGCAATGTCAGCCGGGGTTGGGGGTGGGGGGGGGTATTTCCTTCCCCTAAATGACAGTTTATTGACCGTTGGAGGGCAACTATGACAGTTACTTTTTTTTAAGACAAGGCAGTGATTGTTTCATTTCCGGAGCCTATCTCCTGTTTCTGTATAGCGTGACGTGAAGCAGCTTGATGTACAAGTACACCCCTTGGACATTCTGCTAGTATGTCGCAGCGACCTCCCCCCAATCCAACCCTTGAAGCAAGAACATATAATAGTCATTAAAATAAGTTCTATTCAACCTGATGCTCTATAGTGTTGAGAAAGTAACTATACTTTTTCCAGAAACTAGTAATGTAACAAATTACTTTACATTTTGAGTACGGTAATAATATTACTAATTATACTATTTTTCAGTATTTATAAATGGTAGACTGGGTTGGGATCGAGTTGCTTTGCAAGCTGTTGATCCGTCTGGATCTAGACTCTATAGAGCGGATACGGAAACCATGTGTACGTGTGAATTATCGGATGCGGAAGGGCAGGCCTTAAACTGTCCGGAAAAAACTGGGTAGTGTGAGACTTTTGGGGACAAAAAATTAAATTACTAGAGACGAGAAAAAGTAATAAGTAACTAGTTACTTTTGGCAGGGAGTAATAAGTAAAGTAATCATGATATAACTTTTTTAAGTAACTATAGTAATAGCTTATATATTACCGTTTTTGAGTAACTTTTCCGACACTGCTGCTCTCACAGTCTAATCTTATCCAATCTCATAGTTAGCCACCTCCATGCATATTCAGGGAAGGGCCTCTGTTCAGACAGCGTGTTATCTGCTCTACCCTGTGCCATCTGATTTCTGTGTGTTTACTATCACAAGTTCATATCTGAGGCATTGGCAAGCCGTTTCTATAATCACCGGAAATAAAAGAGATGTTTGGGCCAAAATCCTCATCCTGTCATCTATCCCCTGCTATACTGGCCCCGTCACAACTTCCCTCTGGGTGCATGTGTTTATAGTCCGACGTACTAGCATATGTCTAAACAACCCCCTTCCCTCTTACAAAGCAATAAATGTCATCTCCCTTAGGTGGAAGTTCAATGCCAATGTATTTTAATGATGGGAATACAATGTTGAGCTTAGTGAAAATGTATTTGACCACTGCATGGTTTATAAAATACTAGCCTCAAGATTATGCCAACAATAAAGTCTACATATATGGAGAAGCATTAAACGGGATGTGCACCTTGGGAGAAGGAACAATCCCAATACTCATCGACATATGTCAGGCCAGCCACACACAGACACCAGGTGGTGGATTCTTCTTCAGCCGCCTCCAGTAAACTTGAATCCAATTACAGCACGTACCACCTAGATACAGGGGATATCAGCTAAAATGCATATGAGTGACTGTCCGGTTGTCATACTGTATATACTTTATACTTTACCATAAGGGTTATATTACTGTCCCCCCTGAATGGGTTCAGGAATGGGTGTCTATACTAATAGACACGTCTTTCACTTTAAGTTTGTGTGTGGATTGTGGATATACCAAATCAAGGTGGTCTAGAGGGCATTGGATTTTTTTTAACCAGAGGACATCCATGGTCCTGGAATCAGAAAGACATTAAACTGGAGCACATAATCCCCTTGTGTTATTTTAAGGATCTGTCCACAAGTATACTCTGACCACAGTGAAGACTTTTTTTTACGTTGCCGTGTGGACAAGATAAATGGAGTTTTTGACTGCGACATCATAGTATACGGCATGCGCACTTGCGCAGCAGTTAATTTTTTTTGCTTGTGAGGTCATCTCCTCGCAACGCTATCTCTTAAGATTACATAATGGCTGACATGGACAAAATAGCGCTCTTGCCCTGCTAACAAGACGTTTTACTGAGAAACAAAGGTGTCAGAATACGATATGACACGATACGATACGATACAACTTTATTGTCAACTTCCACTGAAATTTGTTTTGCGTCCATGACGTCACCGTTCAAGATACAGACAAGACAGACGGCGGGGGGGGGGGGGGGGGGGGGGGGGGAGAGGGGGAAGAAGACATACACACTTCTCTGATCTGTTGTTTTTCAATGTGTAGTTTGTACAGTTTATTACATTTTTTGCTTTGTTTTGGATTGCATTTTATTTTGTAATCCCTGCTTGTTTCATCCTTGTCCAAGGCCTAACCATCACAATGGGACTCTGGTTAAATGAAGGATAAAAAAGACGACCCTGACTGAACCTATATATTTTTTCTGAAGAGTCTGCAGACATCTGGTACATGGGGAGACATTTCTATGTTGGCATCCTTGAAATGGAAAAAGAACCACCGCTCATCCGCTGAAAAAACTTAAGTGAGGTGCTGGAGCCACAAAGGGAACATGAGAAAAAAAATAAAGAAAGCCACTCAGATCTGCGCACAATCAATGTATTTATTTAGCAAGCTTTCGATCTACTGACCTTCTTCAGACCTATGTTGGCATCCTTGAAACCAATATTATTCTCAATCCCAATTGCAATTCTACTGCATCACGGCAGCCATATCTTATTAGGTAGAGAGATCCCGTCTGGTATCAGAAGGTCTCCTGGCTCCAGTCTGTGTGTCGAAGTGTACCTTAGCAATACACTGACTAACCTCTAACTGCCCTAAAGAATAGTTTGTAAAACTCTATTGTCTTACCATTGTATGTATTTTGCATGTTTATTTGCCTACGAATATCTTACAATAGTCGGTCAAGATTCAAGATTCAAGATTGCTTTATTTTGTCATAATTTCCAACTGTAGCAGCAGAAAAAAACGAAATTACGTTTCTCCTAGTTAAAAGACAGCACAGGCTCGTACAATAATAAATTATCAGTGCAAGACATACTAAGTATAAATAAATAAGTCCTAAAAACTACAGGGATCCATAAAAAGATTAATAGAATAAAAAACCATTTTAAACCATTTTAAAAACCATTTTAAAAAAACAGAACATGGATCACAGTTCATGTCCTATCTGCCAGGGAGGCTAGAGTTCAGGAGCCTGATTGCCTGGGGAAAGAAGCTTCTCCGCATTCTTTCTGTCCTGGCACTGATGCTCCTGTACCGTTTCCCAGAGGGCAAAAGGGAGATCAGGCTGTGTCGGTTGAACGAGTTCCTTGAGAACCGTTCGACCGACCAACTTCAAAAATGCCACACGTCGCAGACACGCCTGCAGGGAAGTGCAGTGCCCGGTGTCGAGCCGACCGGATAGGCAGTTGTCCAGAACCGCCAGAAAGGGCACTGGCCGTGGCCCAAATCAGGCAATTGATTTCCAGCTTAAGGCAAATTCCTTCTCACACCTGTCGAATTACACCTGCCATTTGGTCACTTAAGGTGCGTTCAGACTTGGATGGTTAGAGCGGCGCGATTACATACAAAGTCAATGCAAAGACGAGAAGTTGCGCGAACGGGCGCGGCACGACCTGGTGTGGCATAAACGGGGCGAAACGAGCGAATATATTCAGGTCTGAACGCAGCTTTAGACATGTTTACTTTTCACAGTCAGTTTGCACTCTTCAGACATTCTCCACACATTCTCCACAGATATGTACGACTTTCCAGAGCCGCCGATTAAAAAGATAAAAGGTCAAGAGAGATTGCTGCTGTATTTTATAGCCTTTTTGGCTGATTCAAAACAATTGGATTCAGTTCTAAAAGAAGCTGACTAAACAGATTGTGTTGTCGTAGGATCCCTTTTGCGCAAAAGTAATAATATTTAATATAATATGTTATTCTGATTCCAAGTAATAAGTAATATAATATTATTTCTTTTTTTTAAAGCTGCTATAAGCAATATTTGTTCAGTATTTCTCATCATTTTTAATGACCATTCTTTTTCTGACCATAAGGGTGCACATTTCAAATTGTGCTACTGTTATCTATAGCCTACTACAAATACTATTAACATAGAGTGACTGCAGTTTCTTCCAGCGGTGAAATGTCCCTTTAAACCCTACACTTGGTTTAACAGTCCCTCTGGGTTCTGCTAGAGACTTTTCTGTTTTAGCTCTACATTAAATATATGCCGCGGTTTAAGTGACTATCACTATAGTACCATCATCAAGATATGAACAACACATAGGCCTAATTTTCAATGACTAGACAGGTGCCCACTGCCCGTTGGGAACCGGCCTACTTGGGAAAAGTTTAAGTTGGGAACGATGCAAATAGGGAATGCATGTTGCCATGCCTCACCCTGTTATGTGATACTCATTATACCCGCTGTCAGACCACCCCTTGTGTCCCTTTTGTGCAGTGTTTTGCAATATTACTCAAGAGAGTAATATGTTACTTATTACATATTACTCGTTACATATTACTCCTTAGCTACTGTATAAGCAATAATATGTCAACATTTTAATTACTTTTTTTATTTATTCAGACAGCCAGCAATGGGTAAAACACTCCCAAAACTGTTTTGTCTCTGTGACACATCTAGGGGCCGCAATCTGCATTCAAAGATTTTCCTAGAAACTTTGTCATTGGTCGATTTGCCTGTATACTTCCTGAGTGGTTGCTAATTTTTG
The DNA here is from genome assembly GCF_963924005.1 of Protomyctophum bolini. NCBI lineage: Eukaryota > Metazoa > Chordata > Actinopteri > Myctophiformes > Myctophidae > Protomyctophum > Protomyctophum bolini. The sequence continues at coordinate 11,600,193 of NC_137862.1, read as the reverse complement.
TAGCGTTTCGACCAATGACAAAGCTTCTAGGAAAATCTTTGAGTGGTTAAGTGATTGTTAAGTGCAAAGTGGTTAAGTGCAATACCCTCTTCCAATCTTCCAGGAATCATTAAGAAAATGTTGCCTTTGAACAGGTCCACTTGTCAAACCTGAAGGTAGTTATCACATCAACAGTTGGACTGAATTGAACAAATAAAAATGCTCAAAGTTTCAAATTCACAAAGCAAATTTGAAATAATAGCACCCTTTCATCTTTTTTTTCCTGTCCCATCATGTCGTTCAGTGCCATGGGAGTTTATAAACAGGGGCGTTGTTAGTGGGTCTGTCATTGTTACATAGCCTTTCCGTGGAGAGCAATAGAATCTCCATTCTCCACTTTCTCTAGTTTCTCTGCCAAGACTTATTGGCTGAGGCTCTCGGTCAGTCAGTCTGTCTCTCTTTTTCTCTTCCTCTTTTTCTCTCTTTATCTTTGCCCCAAAGCCAAGCTCCACACGGAATCCCTCACAGAGCATCAATTATATATGGGCCCAAAAATGGAAGAATAACAGACTTGAGGCGAAGAAATAAAACATAAATGAAGTACTGCACATTTAGAAAATATCGTGCCGTTTATTAACGTCTGCCTTGTGCACATTAAATTGGTTCCCAGAATCACTATTCAATTTACTCTCTATTATTTTGTTGATTTAAAATAAAATTTGATGTGGATATTTATCTTATAATGTTTCATTTGAGTCAACACTTTGCCTTTGCCTTGCACAGTCAAATTAGTTTGCATGAAAAAATGAACAGATGATAACATTCCTGTGCTCATCATCATCATCACATCATCACTTGCTATTTTGGAAGGATATGTGCCGCAAAATTAAAAACGGTGTATTTTGTTTGTTTGGTGTTGTTTTCATGTAACGCAGCCCATTGCACTCCAAATTGGATGTGTTTGTGTTGACCATCAAATGATAAAATGCACCAGCCTCGGTGAGCAAATGCCTTTATACTGTATACTATACTTAAGCACTGGGGGGGAACAATGAACAATTAGTTTGTGGTTGGCATCTAGAGTTTGCAGGTGTGGCCCGTTTTGTACAAAATGCCTCAAATCATGACAGGAAACTTTGCACGCACATTCCCACTACATTGAGGAACAACTAATGCCAGCTTTTAACATTGCCCTATTATAGCGCATTTTTGGCACATTTTTGCAAAACAAAAACACATTTTATAGTTTATATTACTTCTACACATTTTGTCCAAACATCACAAAACGTTTCTGACCTGTGTTCCCGAGGAGCACTTTTTCTAGTTTACATTGGAATTCCCATATAGGGGAATCTTAGATCGTGCCATATAAGAACTGTGTTCCTAAAATTAACAAACTGACGGTGAAAAAGTTCAAATTTATCCTAAAGCAAACATAGTCACATATCTAATACAAAAATGACGCAACATACGATTTGCCTGTGGGAATTCCAAAAAGAATGACTGTGACCCAGTGGTAGTGCAGTGATGTCATAACTTCGGTACAAATAATTACAATGCAACAACATCCTCAGTGTTCATTGAACTCTGTGTGAGAGTGTGACATTAATTTAATTACAATACAACAACATCCTCAGTGTTCATTGAACTCTGTGTGAGAGTGTGACATTCATTTAATTACAATGCAACAACATCCTCAGTATTCATTGAACTCTGTGTGAGAGAGTCACATTCATTTTGCAGAGAATACTTACGGGCCTTGCGTTTTTGCTCGGAGAAGTCGCAGTGTGACAACGCAAGCGTATTTACGTGAGTGCGGTCCCGTTAATTTGTTGCGCGCGTGCTCGTTACGTGCACACGCCCGTGACTCACCAGACCTGGATTCTGTTTAGCTTTTTTTTTCACTCTTGCGTTGTTGCGCCCCTCTTGAGCAGACCTGGAATTAAATAGACCTGTGTTCATCCAGGCAACAACACTTGCGTTCCTCGCTTCCCGTTTGCAAGGCCCTTTAAGCAGATTAATGAAAAACTGAGTGACACCTTATTACTTTCAATGAATTGGCCTATTCTGCGTTCATACTTAGCTAGTTTTCATATTGCCCTATAACAGGTGTAGAATGTAATCACAGAGGGAGTCGACATGTGGTGCTAAAGTCTGGTCCACCCTGTGCGTTGTATAAGTCATCAAATAAATAGACAGAAAATATTGTTAGCATAAAATATGTATTCGAATGATGTCTTTGCTCATTTTTCTTTCACTGTATCAGGGATGTGCAGAGAGTGTTACAGAGGCAGGGGCTGAAATCCCGTAACAGAGCACTTTTGGACAAAAATAGTGAAATAGCAGATCTACAAGCTCACGAAGCATTGCGCTACCTAGCACTCTTTTTCCACTGGAGTTGCGTTGTACGACATGGATTTCTAAACAAAGTTGTTCAACGCCAAAATTCTGCGTTCCAAGTTCAGGAGACTTCGGGGAAAAAGCAATTCTCCTGAATGCTGCCTTCCGGAATGGCATGGAAAGGAGTGGCAATTTTGCATCTCTTTCACCGTAGTAAATGCTGCATTCATGGTCTGGAAAGGGCAGTTGCTTTACAGATGGGTAAAAGGGCAGGGGCTCAAGCCCCCTTTGATGTCTGTGTGCGCCCGTCTCTGCACTGTATTTAAACATAGAAAAAGTTCATGGGCCGGATGGAGATAAATGTGACTTCATGTGGGCCAGATCTGTTACTGTACTTTGTTTTTCATATTTAGCCAGGCATCTAGAGATGAGGCTTACATATAGGATGGTGAGCAAAGAGTGTTCTCGTTCGGCTGAAAGGCTGCAATGTTGTGCATATTCATGCGAACAGGGAATTGGAATTAATCTACAATTCAAATGTAAAACAAGCATAACTTTACTGTAGATAGATGCTCCTTTAATATTGGAGCTCTAAAGATTATCCCCCATTTATTTTTATAATTTCTTTCAAAGACATATACCGTATGCTTTCTCTGTTTGAAAAAAAAAAACTGTAAGAAATGCTCAATTTCTAGCAGAAATCCAAACCCTCATTTTACAAAGGAGTCCTCCCCCCTGTAGTTTATACTGTAGTATAAAGATAACTATAATAATATGCTGTATCCTATTTCATATTTTATCTGGCAACATTATAATTATTATTATTCTTTCCAATCGCAAAAATAACATCCCTTTAAATCTATTTTTTTACTCCAGGGCAACTGCTGGAAGGCAGGGAACACACACACACACACACACACACACACACACACACACACACACACACACACACACACACACACACACACACACACACACACACACACACACACACACACACACACACACACACACACACACACACACAGTAAATTCAATTCAAAGGGCTTTATTGGCATGAGAAAACATACGTTTACATTGCCAAAGCAGAAAGAACAATACAACAATACAGCAATACAATCAAAACAAAAAGTCACAGAGAGAGAGAGAGATCTAACTCTGGGAGTGTCAAAATGGACCAATATGGTGGATTCACAGAGCCGCTTTATAGTGCATCAGCAATGGCTACGGTTTGGTCGTTGCTTTCAGAACTCTTTAACCTGACAACTCATCCCTCCGAAAGACTCATGCATTGCCTTGTTGCCAATAAGTGATCCTACTTATCTCTTTTACACCCTGTAATTATCAGAACTCACCACTTGGCCAGTAGCTATAATTTGTGCCAGAGCACAGAGTGTTCAATAGAAGTGATTGTTTGGAGCCACTTCAATCAAGCACTCCTCAATGCAACAGAGAAAAGTCACTGCAGGGCAGCCAATTACACTGAAAAGGAAGTAGACAAAGAATGTGAAGGTCAATATACAGTACTGTTGGCTTTGCACTTGGAACTTGAATGCATACAAAATGATGGGTTTATGCCATCATTAGTGCTGCTTTGTACTACAGAAGCTCATCATCCTTTCTAATTGTGTTTATCCATATCTACAGTAGTTTAGTTTTCTGATGCAGATTAATATTATGTGCAATATCTCTGGGTTGGTTTCTAGATATAAATTATTTATATGCACGTGCAGATACTAATAAAATGATGTCATTCTGTAGTCATGCTAGCCCAAACTCAGTCAGCGCAACGTTAAGCAGATATGTGAGGTGACGCAAAGCTATCTGATTGGTTCGCTATAATAGTCACTATTAGGCATGCGACACATGGTGAGCTTGTAGATCTGCTATTTTCAAAAGACGTTTACACATTTTAGACATTCTGCATAACTAGTACTCTTACTTCTGTTACTTTAAGTGCTCCTTTAACATTGGAGCTCTAATGATTAGGCCCCTATCCCCCTCAAGTACAGTTTGGATTCTGGACTTTTACAGTTATTTCTGCATTGCAGTATTGTATTGATACCTTTACAGGTTACACAATGTGAATTAGTTCTTGCCAGTTGACTTGCTGTGTCAGAGCCTTAAGGGGGCAGTAGAGCTGGCTGATACGAATGGCAGTCCAAGCAGGGGACATATCTGTGACCTGTGGTGACAGTCAGAGACTCAGTGGGGACAGCTATACAGTGTGATGACATACTGTAGAGACAGTGGGGACAGTCAGAGAGACAGTGGGGACAGCTACAGTGTGGTGACAGTCAGAGAGACAGTGGGGACAGCTATACAGTGTGGTGACAGTCAGAGAGACAGTGGGGACAGCTATACAGCGTGGTGACAGAGAGTCAGTGGGGCCAGCTATACAGTGTGGTGACAGTCAGAGAGTCAGTGGGGACAGCTATACAGTGTGGTGACAGTCAGAGAGACAGTGGGGACAGCTATACAGTGTGTTGACAGTCAGAGAGACAGTGGGGACAGCTATACAGTGTGGTGACAGTCAGAGAGTCAGTGGGGACAGCTACAGTGTGGTGACAGTCAGAGAGACAGCTATACAGTGTGTTGACAGACAGCAGAGAACATCTTATCTACTTCTGCCTTAGGCAGTGTGACCTCTACCTCTATTCTGTGGAGGTCACACTGACCACCAGAGACTAGCCTCAATATGCCCTATGACTTGAGAGACACATTGACATGCACGCACATACACTGAAGATAAACAAATTACAGATCTTTTGTCAGTGAATGAAGCAATGCATCTCACTCTATCTGTGTGTGTGTGTGTGTGTGTGTGTGTGTGTGTGTGTGTGTGTGTGTGTGTGTGTGTGTGTGTGTGTGTGTGTGTGTGTGTGTGTGTGTGTGTGTGTGTGTGTGTGTGTGTGTGTGTGTGTGTGTGTGTGCGCGCGCGCGCGTGTGCAGGCGGGCGGGCATGCGTGCGTGCGTGCATGTGCATGCTACTGCAGGGAAATGTGTTGTTTATTCAATATTAGAGAGAATATCACTGCTTTAAGCCACCTAGGCAAACAGGTTATTGCTATATCAATCATTCATAGTGACAACATTGGTTTAGATCACAGACAATATTGACCAACAGGGAGACAGAGATTAATGGACATCTATCTCTCTCTCTCTCTCTCTCTCTCTCTCTCTCTCTGGTGCTTCCCTGTCATCTATGGTCTATACCGGTGCTTATGGTGCTTCCCTGTCTATGGTGCCCCCAACCCCTCTCTCTCTCTCCAGCACAAAAAAATTCTTTGGCGTTGCTCTTTCTTTGTTTGGAGTAGCATCTCCGTGACTCCGTGTTCAGATCAAACATTTACCAGCAGCAAGCGTGCAATTATATGAGAGACGTCCGTCAGTGATCTTTCCTTATCATTGATCAGGGAGGCAGAGCCGGCGCTAGCCAATAGCGGTGGCGGGGATGCGGAAGTACATCGTGTGCATTTTTTTCCGATAGCAGCTGAATTCCTCTGTCTGGGGACCCCCACACGGTAACTCAACCTCTGTCTGGGGACCCCCAAACGGTAACTCAACCGTTTCAGGCGGGGCAGCTCGCCGGAACCGGCCCCGCCCCCTGGGCGCGTTCCTGTAGGTCTGGATGTCCTGGGGACTCCCGGGGACCCCCACATGGTAACTCGTGTTTCGGACGTGTTGACTGAGGGGCTAGATGGCGATGCCCCCTCATGCCCTGCCCCTGTAACGCCGGGCCTGCATGGAGGATTGGTGGTTTGGCAACAATGATGTGATCGCTCCATTGGTGCAGATCTAGATGAAAGATTCAGTTGAAAGTGAGTCTTAAGTGCATGAAAATAGAAGTGATAAATTCTTAATGGCATTGTACTGCATGGCCAGATGAATTCAAACACGCACGCACGCACGCGCACACACACACACACACACACACACACACACACACACACACACATTTTCTGCCTCTTATAGTAAACGGTGAAGGGTGTTCCGGTTACGGTCATGGCCTCAGCCCCTCCCCGTTTGTCCATGATTTGCCTCTGCCCTGCCATGTCCTGCTCCCAATTCCCCTCAGCCAATCACCCCTCCCCTCTCCTCTGTGGCTAGAACACTGATTGCCCTGAGTGCTGTCACCTTTGAGGAGGACCAGCTGAGTCTGGTTGGGTGCTGAGCTCCAGAGACTGGTCAGTACTGAATCTTAATAGGGAAAACACACAGATGTGCCCATAATACTCTTTTAAACACCACCTGGCTGTTAAAAGGTTTTAAGAAAAGGTGGTTAACTTAGTATTAGTAATTACTAGGCCTAAAGTACTAAAGGTTCAGACTTGGATGGTTCGAGCGGTGCGATTACATACAAAGTCAATGCAAAGACGAGAATTGCGCAAACGGCGCGACCTGCCGCGGTACAAACTGGACGAACCGAGGTGAATTTATACATTCAGGTCTGAACGCAGCTTAAAGCTAATTGGATCTTAATTGGATATTTGTATGTTGTCCTGCATAACGGAGACAATTAATGATAATTATAGACTAGCATGCAAGGAGGCGAGTACAAAGGCTAGTAATGATGAAATCACAGTGTCCTATTAACCCACTTTTAAACAGATATAATACACCAACACTTTGGTCATCTTCATCTGAGCTGATTCGCTTATGAATGTTTGAAATTGTATACCAAATCTTTCAATGGGGCTATTTTTGAAACATTTTCTTTCCGTGCATTTCTAGTAAAGAAAAGTCCAAATAAAAACACTGTGAGGCCAGGTGAATACAGAGGGTCTAGCAAGCAACAAAGGTTTTTAGTTTTATTTATTGGGCAAAAAAGAGTAGCATATTATTGATGCATAAAGCCATGACAATTTAATTTCATACAGTGCAACCTTTAATACAACCATTTAATCAAGCCTTGTGCAATGCCATTCACAGGTTAAGTGCTGGACAACTCTTTATTTTCCACTGGGAATGAATAGATTATAAAAATGATTCGTGAGACAATTACTAATATTAGTAATTGCACTGTGAAATGAAACGCCATAAGCTATCAGCACTTCCACTTCATGCTTTAATGTTTATTCTGTTGGAAATTGATGAAATAAGTTTAGTTGAATGCAGTCTGCATGCATACTTCCAACCACATGAGCCCTTCAATCTCATAGAGCACCAAAATAGTGGAAAAGAAATTCCAATGATTTCTCAAGAAGTCTCAGTTTGCCTTCTTTGAGTGACTCCTTCTTAATTGGAAAGCAAAATTAACATATATTTTCCTCAAATAGCTGAAGGGATGGGGGGGGGGGGACCTGCTTTGATAGGGATGACACATCCTGACATCAATCTGAGGGCGAGATTGACGTACTGGCAATAATGCTCAGGGATATATTTTAACCTTCATTCATCCTGCTTGGAGAGAGACCTGGCTTTTAAGTGGTGCCCAGCTAAAATCACACCTTCTACACAGGCTCCCTGAAACTAGGCCTGTCACAATTATCACCTAATCATAATTATTTTCAAAAATAATTGGGGAAATAGCAGATGGGCTTTATTCACTATAAGCATGTGTTTTTTTATATGAAGTTATTTGTCATATCTGTTCTTTTCACCTTTTGTTTAAGCCAAACAGAAATGTAATTGTTATTCATAAATTCATAATGTTCAACAACAAAAACACATTTGTTCGTTCGTTCGTTAATTTCAATTATTTGAGCGACAACTAATCATCAAGTAAAAGTAAAAGTAAAGTCTTAATCCAACACTTAATCATGACTGCCCTGAAGGCCTAAACAACTATCACTGCCACTGCAGGGTGAACAGTACTTTATACTCTATAGGCAATCCTCCAGTTCCTCATTTAGTGTGGGACTTGCAAAAGAACTCCAGAGATTCAAACCCTCATTAATTGAACACAGATCTCACAGAATTGGAACCATCGAGGTTCAACGTACAAAAGCTGCTGCATCTAAGGCAGGTAGACAAAAAAGAAGAGGTGTTGAAGGGGTGTTGTGTGGTAAATTGGTAAGGGAAGAGACCATCTAATGAGGAGGCCCTTGCAGAACACTGGCTCCCTCGATTGTGCCTCTAATTATCCTTCGTGGAATAGAGAAACCCAGCGTGCAGCGCAGCGGGATTAACATGATCTTTGATTGTTTGTTTGTGTATGTGTTTACATGTTTGTGTGTGCATAGTATAAACAGTCAAAAGCAGTCGACCCACAGATGCCCAAGCTCCCAAAGTCTGCTTCAGGCCCACACACACGCACTCTCACAGACATGCACACATTGCACACACACACGCACTCTCACAGACATGCACACACATCACGCAGTCTCACAGACATGCACACATACACACTTGCATGCACGCACGCACGCACGCAAGCACACACGCACGCACGCACGCAGGCACGCACACACACACACACACACACACACACACACACACACACACACACACACACACACACACACACATACTCAGTCCAATCACTTGGACACATATATGCACAAAGGCATCCAGGCAAACGTGTACACATACAGTACACAGACCTGTCCCAACAGTGATAAGGGTTAAGCCTCGTTGCCAATCTTCGTTTCTGATCTACAAGCTCACAATGTGCCGCACAACGATGCAGTGTGAGCTTGTAGATCTGTTGTGTTCGGCATGCAACACTGGCACGCAAATAATTACAGATGAGGAGCATCAGTTCAATTACAGTCAGCACACACCCACGCTACAGTATGTAAACATGTAGATAAATTGCCATTTTGTATTGATCTCTCTCTCTTCCCCTACTGCTTCTTCTTCTACCCTTTCTCTTTTATGGAAATAACAAAACGATGGAGCTTGCACATGCTTAAAGCAAACATTAAAAAGTCCATAGACTTTGCTGCCACATGACGTCACAATGAAAAGCCAGGCGTTGGAGAGGCTAGCGCCCCTCAAAAATAGTGGGCGATGAAGCACTGCTGCTGCTGGGGGGGAGGGGGGGGACAAAGTAAGGACAGAGTATGAGACAGATGCATGGAAAGAGGAGGAACACAGGAAAGGGAAGATGAGGAAGGACAGGTGGGATTTAATTGCCTATTAGAGCAGTGAAACAATACGGACGCGTTAGCCAGAGAGGTTATGTTCCCCTTACCAATGACCCCTGAGTCCCTCCCATCAGCGGACAGCCACAGTCCTGTACTGTTGCCCTGCTTGTGTGTGTGTGTGTGTGTGTGTGTGTGTGTGTGCGCAAGCGAGCGTGCGTGTGTGCGTGCGTGCATGCATGTCAGACAACTCACTACTAATTGGTTGCTGAAGAATAACTTTTTTATTATACTGGATATAGGCAAGACACACCCGCGCAGCATCATCACTGGGAGATAAAAGGGTTAAATGGATTACGTAGTTGATGGTGTGACAGAATGTGAACCAGGATGCAGAATTCAGAATACTGATTATACTGACCCCTCTGAAAAACACATGCACGCACCCACACACACGCACATAAACACAAGACTGTGTTTGCCAGATTCCCAAGGCTGGGCACAGTGTGTTTGAACAAGGCAACCTGTTAGAGTGTCTGATTAGACCTGTGTTTGAACAGCGAGAGACAGCGACCTATCAGCACGTGGCAGGAACCAAGACAATCATCCAATGGCTCGTCTTTGCTGTCCCCTGGCCTCCGGTCTCTCTGTGTGCTTGCGTACAAACCCAATACACCCTTCATGCGCACATAAAGACAGAAAGATACACGGACACAAGCGCAGGCCAGATCCAATGGACAGAGCCACAGCCATGACTCGGACAGATGGGCAGACAAGACACGCCCACGCACCCAGTGGTCTTTCGGCGTATAATCCATTTAAATGTGTGCTCGGGGAGATGCTGAAAGCGGCAGCCAAATTGCAGTGATTCGATTGGCGCTGACCTTCCCGCTGTGTAGCAGGTGCAGGTCATCATTGCAAACAGCTGGCGGGCAGAGGAGTCGATGAGCTTTCTCGCTTGCTCTTCACTTTTCCTATAACCGTTACAGAGTGTGTATTCAGTTCCCCAATAAACCAGAGTCAAGTTCCGAACATAAATTTAGACTGCGCTGTCCTCCCCCTTCTCTCTCTCTCTCTCTCTCTCTCTCTCTCTCTCTCTCTGCGTGTATGCACCATTGTCAATCAGATTTAATGGGTCATTCCTGTATTCGACACAAAGACTCCAGAGATGCCTATTGTTTGGGTAGTGTGCTCCAGGAGCGAGGCTGAATGGCTATGCATGCGTTGGGTTGACATCCCCACTCCCCTTCCATCCTTGGCTCCTGTCTAGACCAGAGTCTGGGAGTCTCTGAGTGTCCCTAAAGTCCTCAGTGCAGCAGAGGCAGACAGTCTGTCTCTGATCCGTGTGCCCTGCCCTGCCCTCAGCCATAACCTTTCACATCAAGCCCTCCCCAGACAGACCCTTCCTCAACCCCGCCCAGCCTCGTCGCTGTATACCTCTGCAGCCGTCTCACCTCCACAAACACAGTCACACACACACACACACACACACACACACACACACACACACACACACACACACACACACACACACACACACACACACACACACACACACACACACAGTCAAACACGCACACACACACACACACACACACACACACACACACACACGCACAACTCAACCCCTCTATTAAAAGCATCTCTGCCCCCCACAGAGCCCCACTGCTTGATCCTTTCTGCCTGCCTCTCTCTTCTCCGCCTTCTCAGCCTCGCTCTTCAGGTACATAAGCTACATAATTAAAAGGACCAAGAAGTCACCGTATAGAGGAACAATGTCCCCTTGCTTTCTCAATTAGAGCAAATGCCAAATCTTTTTGCATGTTTAAGTCACAACCAAAGTATAAATAAATACCTTTTGGTGGACCACGCGATTCTTTGTCTTGGTGGGAAATAAGCATCATTAGGCTACTCTGGGTTGTGGGGGTGGATTAGCTAATGGTGGGTTAATGATTGATAGGAATCTCTTGTTTCTTTCTTGTGGCACACTGGTTGAGGATGCAGTAAGGGAGGATAAAGTGATTAGTGCCAAGGCATCTCTTAATAACTCACTGATTGACTACAGGGTGAGAGAATAATCACTTTTCTTTATTCAAGTCCTCTATTCACAGGTCATTTATAACTTTATCTGAAGGGACTAATCGACAACAGACAAAGGAGGGGTGCTAATTTGATTGAATAATGTGCATAATTACCTCCTAATAACCCAATTCTGCACACTCAACAGCGTTGAGTGATTGCAACATCTTTCTCTTTGCTATGCACATAAATTTGCTGTGGCACCTGAGAGCAGCAGCTCTCAGGTTTGACTTTTGTGGTTGTAAAAAAAAACAAAAGAGGTCATGTGACCGTTAATATATCATGAGAAAAGTATTAGAAAATGGACACGTACTTTTATAATAATTATAAGAAATATGTTACACTATTTAGTAAGCAGTGAAGCACACCATCTCCCCCAATATTGTTTCTCTCAGTTATTTTTCTAAATCTTAAGGAGGTAAGAGTCATTCTTACATAATATGTCCATGTTAACGTGACGCAAATGTTGAACTGATACTAAAACACAGAATCTTGTTGTTGCTACTTCCTTCCAGAAACTGAATTACAGGGCAGGATCAAAAAGAGTGAGTGTGCATGATCAGCCCAACTGAGGAGTCATTAGTTTATTTTTACTGAATGAAAACTATTCATTGCAATGGCCATTGCATCATCACAAATGTGATGAGGTCAGCACATTTTGGGGAATTTGGGCACATTTGGGCAAGTGGCTGTTTTAGCCCAAAGGAGTGTTTTTGTGCCTTGAAGTGGATTCAGAATCATAAAAAAACCCTAGTTTGTCACATGCTACTTAAAGCATAAGGAAAGTTTGACGTTTTTGCCTTATATAGGATATCAATTAAAACAATTGCTCAATGCCGACAGCCGGTCAGCAAGTGGATTCATGAATGTATACATGTATATAGACAATATTTTAGGCAAATAAAAAAGACTATGCCAAATGTCCCACTTTAAACAAAAGAAGCCTGTCGGCTGCCGGACTATAGGCAGAGATCTCCGATTGTCACCCATGATTGCATATTGGTCACGCACAATACAACAGTGGTCAAGTCATGATCTGACAATAGGCCTTCCCATCTACATCGATGTCTTCGCAGTGGACATGCAAAAGCTCCTTAACATATAACATCACAGAGGACCTTTCCTTGGCACACTAGCATGGAGCCCAAGGGCCTACAGGCCCACTGAGAGTGTCCTGGCCGGTATCACCACCTGTATGGGAACTGTACTGCCCTCGACCACAAAGCACTGCAGATCAGGGCCGTGTACACAGCCCAGCACAAATACTAATAATTAATATAATACTGTGTGAATGGATTAATCACGTTAGAGCACAGGGACAAAAAAAAACACTGTAGTTCAACGGATGCTGGAGAAGTAGCAGCATCATTCTCAACTCACGGAGGGAAGAAATACAAAAGGATTATACAGCAGGCACGACATCAGCGCCTGTCTGACCACAAGCGCCGCCAGACACGGCCAAACAGAAGGTCATATTGTGTGCCGGTCACAGCTGTTTCTGAGGTCTGCCTTTCTGTGTCTCTCGCATGTCGGTGAGAGAGAGAGAGAGAGAGAGAGAGAGAGAGAAAGTGACACCGGCTCTCACGACATATACAGACCCTGTTTCATGCCTTGAGTGCATGACTCAATCCATCTCCGTTTCACCGGTCCCCCCGCCCGTAAAATACCCACATCATCATCACTACACACACACACACACACACACACACACACACAAGCTGTTGCACTCCGTCACATTTCTCTCACTTTGTCCCGATCATCATGCTTGCCCCCACCCGTGAACAGCTACACTGTCCACGCTGTGCGCGGCAGGAAGTCTCTCTATATTTACCCCCATTCCCTCCCTGCTACCCTCCAGGCGCTGCTATGCATCTTTCATCTGTGGGGTTGGATGACCTATATTTTCTCATTCTGGCTCCCATGCAGCCACACAGCCAGCCGCTGCTCCAGTCATTTCTGCCTGGCGCTTGCTCGCCCCAGGCAGCGACGGTGGGTGTGGTGGCCTGGCAAAATTAGAATGGTTGCCGATTCCCATTCAGAGCAGTACTGGCACTGTTTCATTAAAACAGCTCGGTATTGCATATCGAGGTTTTAGTCTTTTCACTTTTTCTTTGTAAGATTTGTCCTATTTGATCTGACAATATAGGTCAAAGCAGCTACTGTAGCAAATAACCTAGTTTGCCCTGTTTTATTTTTTAATTCACCTTGAAATGTAGATGAGCTAATTATCTATTATTTTCAGCCTCTTCCCCTGTAGATGAACAGGCTGGGTAGATCAAACGGGCAGGATAACGAAGCTAATTTGTAATAAAATAACACATTCTCGATATAGCAGTTATTGTCCTTGGCACATAATAGTTGGTTTTGTTCAACATGAATATGCAATCACAATCCGACCGATCCAGGTCAGTAGGCTACGGGATGGCTGTGGAGGATCCGCTGTGATAATACTTCACTGCTCTCTAGCTAATCACCGTTATCACACTGTGACAATGGCCTGCCTCCATTCTCCTGGAACTGCATCAAAGAGCTGCTGATTGTCAGTGATAATGGGAAGTCTCACCCACATAGCTTGGAGTGGCAGTGGTGATGTGTTAATATGACATACACATGAAAGCTTATTGTGCCAAATCAAAGAACACACACACACACACACACACTCACTTGGATATTATCTTTGTCCCGTACAATAGCCTTATAGAGGATATTGCCCTGATGAAGACCTTAAACTGGTCAGAGGTCATCCTTTTTAAGCCTACATTACCGCTCATCCTAGAAGCACCTTCAATATACTTTTAAGAAAACAATTTGGCTAAATGTAGCCAAAACAACGGGAGGCATGATTAAATCTAATGCGACTGGACAGCGGGGGGCCGTCTAACACAGGATATTTTCTTAGAATTGGACGGGATGATTTAGATTGCGAGTTATTAACGTTTTAAGATTTTTGTTCTCGTCGGATAAACAGGGGGGGAACATTTTCGATGACGTCCCACTGTTACGCAACATCGAGGATTGCGCAACAGGCGCTCCTAGGCTGTGGAGCGATGCGATCGGTTTTCATATCAATATACTTCGTCTTTTGGATAAAACTTCGTCCTGGGCGATTGGGGTGTTAACAGCCGTCAATGTTGATGAGCCGTCATTGAACGATGCTCTTGTTCTGTCCACTTGCCTATACATTTCTGTCTGCCTCCAGTCCATCCACTCTCCCATTCTCTATCTATCTCTATCTCTATTCTCTATCTATCTCTATCTATACATTTCTGTCTGCCTCCAGTCCATCCACGCTCCCATTCTCATTGGGGAAAACAAGGATCAAATTGAGTAAAGTGGTCAGTAGAAAGAACAAACTACTGGTAAAAGGCTCCATCTCTTCAGCTGGAGCAGTCTAAAGCCATTCCCTGTAAGTGCTTGCTATTTCCACATGGTGAAAACAAATTGCTTACACTACCTAGCTCTGGGGGGAGGGGGGGGGGGGGGGGGGGAGTTTAGAGCAAAATGGAATCAAATCGATCTTCAGCGCTACTGCTCAAGTGTGCAACCACATATTTATTTTTATTTATGACGACAAATCAATGATCACACTCACTGTTATACCAAGTAAAAACACTGAACCGGGAATAAAACGTTCTGTGAAATGCCACACATGTCCTGTGGTTATAATTAGTTTGGTAGTAATAGAAAGACTAGAAATTTCGCAATTTGGGGAAATTGCAAGTGTTTGCACCGATGTGAGTCGTGGTTTGCGGCCTTGGGGGTCCAAGAAAAACTTGTGAGGGTCTGTCTCTCTGCTACAAACATGCTGAGTTGCAGCCATTCCCAGACCAAGAAAGTGACCTCTCTTGGAGCTAGAGACAGGTGTCTGCCCCAGCCCTCACACACAGGACCTCCCGTCCAGGATCACACACACACACACACACACACACACACACACACACACACACACACACACACACACACACACACACACACACACACACACACACACACACACACACACACACACACACACACAGGGCAGCCCCTGGGTTAAATTGGGGCACTGAAACACGCACAGTCCAGGCTTGTCATGTCACAATGTATTAGCACACGGTGTGTCTCTGAGATTCAATTAGCATGGTTTGTAAGCGGTAGGTCCCCTGTGCTGGAGCAGGCAAGGTGCAGCACCAAGGTTAGATCTAATAATAGTAGGTCTTTAACTGGAGCAGAGTCAGGGCAGGCCATGCAGGGTTAAGGTTCACACACCATGGACCAAGCACTGACACAGTGGCCTATAGAGAAATCCACAGAGGGGTGCCCTGGGCGCGGCCATTACTGAGGTGTAATCCATGGAGCAGGTGCTCTGTAGGCCAGGTGTGGCTAATCAGTGCTGCTGTGCTTAATGGTACACCTCAGTAATGGCCGCACCCAGGAAACCCTGTGGATTTGTCTATAGTAGGCATGTAACAATATGTCGTAAATCCATTCAAATCTATTCAAACTGGTGACAATCTAAATCCTGGTTAAATCATAATTTGAATCGTGATACAAACAGCAGAGGGCGTGTAAATAAATGGATAAAAAAGAGAGAATGAATTGAGTGTGTAATACAAATAATAATTAAAAAAAACTTAGGTCAATGATTGTCTGGAAAATAATTTTGTGTTATAAACGTGAACAATCGTATCATGATTCAACCTAGTATCGTGATTCAAATCGTATCATGAGTTGAGTGAATGGTACATGCCTGCCACTTTCTGAACTTGTCTTGGATCATGCCGCCATCACCTGTAGATTATCAGTTTACTATATATCCAAACTATGGTTGATTGAATACACGCTTAGTTAATACATTTTGTTATTAACACTGGTGGCCACAAGTGGTAAATTGCTTGCGCAGGGCCGGGGCCGGGAGATTACTACTCAACTACTTGCGTTTTCACCTCTCGGAGGAGGTTCGCAGACCTACATTGTAAGAAAAGGATAATGTTAGCATTAGCTCACGCTAGCTATCTTTCTCGAGAAACATTTATATATATTATAGCTGCGCTGACATGGACGATCAACCCCCTCATCCGTATATCAGTCTTGTTCCCCAGTCAGTCCTTGTTGAGCCATTATCCTGTCACATGTTTTAGTGTGTCATACACCTCTTTACTGTATTAAAACAGTGGGTTTTGAACTCCACCTTGCCTGGCTGTCCTGCATTTGGCTTCTCGCCTCACCAGCACGTAACACCTACTGTACTACAGTATGTGGTCTGACCCTGATTTAAAAGTGTAAATAGAGATTTTCTACAAGGGTGCACATTGTTATCAAATTGCTCAGCATGCTTGACCCAGATCATTCACTCTCAACTGTGTAAGCATAGCCTAAAGATACAGTTGACACCATTATGCTTTCAGGACGCTGACACTTATGATACAATATGTATCATATTCAGTAACTGATGACTGTCCACGCGCTGTCGCGCTTCTACCATTGTGATGATATTGTAGGCTACAAGCAAATTGCAGGCATGTAACACCTCTTGAGACAACTTTGTTTTTGGTATAGCAGCAGGCAGACCGGCTGGTTGGATGACTGATCAGCTGATGTCCCCTCCGAAATGGGGACAGAGGCTATCAGGGGTTTTAGCCCTGTAGCTGCAGGCAGATGGTGTGTGTGTGTGTGTGTGTGTGTGTGTGTGTGTGTGTGTGTGTGTGTTTAACAGAAACACATTTGCATAATATCTCAGGAGATAGCAGGTACATCATAACAAATGAAACACACACAAACACATACATTTTTGCTTTGTGTTTTCATTTGCAACTCGGACCCCTCAAGTGTCCCCACAGTAACCTATATGCTCCATGCTACTGTGATGATATTTTCAAATTCGATTAAGTTTGGATTAATTAACTTCTAATTAACTTCTACAAAATGTGTCTCATATGTGAGCTTAAAGGTTTCAAATATTGCAGTAAAAGTACTGGAGCTGCAAGTATTGGAACTTGGAAATACTCAAGTAAAGTACAAATACCTCAGAATTGCGCTTACATACTTGGTTACGTTCCACCACTGAGCATTACACATTTGGAATTGTTGGGATGCTATTGAAAAGACAACAAATGAGAGCAGAGACGTGGCATGCCGAGTTGGGACTATGCCGTGGACAGGGGCCATTAGACATGGTTAACGATAGTAGTCATTATATGCCACCATGCAGCCACCTCTGTGGCTTTCCTGGGGATCCTCCAACACAGGGACACAGACGAGATGTTCAAACACATTTATTGCAGAGAGTGGGCAAGATGTTACAAAGCTAGAGCAGATGGACGTGCTGCCACGTCAGAGGCTCTATCTCTCTTGTGTGTGTGTGTGTGTGTGTTAAGGCTGTACCCAAGCCCTTATTTTAGGACTCTAATTTTTTGGGCCAAACAAAGAATTAGAAAGTAGATAAAACGGCAGGTTACAACACGTTTTGTTCTTCTTTGTATTATTTGGTCCAAAATATTGTGTGTGTTACTGTGTTGTCATGATAAGAGTTGGCTTCGCTTAAGTCTTTAAATAAATACGTTTTGAAATGCCTATAGGAGAAAATGAAATGGAGAATAATTTCCTGGGTCACTCGTCGTTCTGAAAGGGGGAGGGACTGCGACGCTCTATTGTGCAAAAGGATGCCTGTTTAACAGATTAAATGTAAGCAGGGCGCAGCAGGGAATCGAACCCCATCCTGCTACCCTAATAGACAGGGGTACATGAGCACCTGGCCGTTCATTCGTGCTCTATCTCCGACCAAGCCACACTTCCACCACACATCTCTCTATGCAAAATAAAACCTGCACACTCCCACAAAAGACATAGACTACATTGCATTCGCCAAAAATGTCTTCTTTACTGTTTAAATATTACTTTTCTGAAACACGCTATTCTTGCTCAACCTCAACAGCCTACGTCAGAATCGTCATGTTGGCGTCTACTACGCCAACTACGTTCACTTAATGGGGCCAGTCCTTCACAGTGACACACGCGTTAGATCAACCACGCGACCGGGATGGTTTCTACCCCTCAATGTCGTGCCTACTCTACACTGCCATCCGAAGGCCCCTCCCCCTTTCACTGCTCCTGTGTGTGACCTGTGAACTACTCTCTGACTGCACTGTGGCTTGATTTATATGTGCGAGGTTGAAATGTAATGCACATAAATTAATTATAGGTCCAGCAAGCAAATCATGATTGTCTGTTTGTGCTCAATAGGTCACCATCACATTCCGATTTTAGGTGTTGTGTTTTCTATGACATTTATTTGGGCCAGTAGTTTCATATCTATCCTTTTTCCGACCAACACAGAACATGCTAACGGTGTTAGCGCGTTAGCATCCATCTTGCTTTTGATTTATATGTGCGAGGTGGAAATGTAATGCACATAAATTAATTATAGGTCCAGCAAGCAAATCATGATTGTCTGTTTGTGCTCAATAGGTCACCATCACATTCCGATTTTAGGTGTTGTGTTTTGTATGACACTTTGGCCAGTAGTTTCATATCTATCCTTTTTCCTTTGACCAACACAGACCATGCTAACGGTGTTAGCGCGTTAGCATCACACAGCTTACAGCGTCAGTGTTGCATGAATACTTTCAACCATGACAATGCCGACTACTTTTGCTACACACACTTCCCAAGGATTATGGAGATGTCTTTATTTTTTTTTTAAGGTTGAGAAATGAAATAATTATGGTCGTTTCTAATCTCAGCATTTCACAAGAGAAAGACGTGGATGCCTTTCGCTGCGCTGTTGGCGTTGCCATGTCTCATAGAAACAAGTAAATAGGTCTTTAAAAATAATCCCAAAACAAGCGCATATAACAGGGGTCTGTAACCTATTTTAAATGAAGTGCCATGTTTTTATTTTCTAGATAGTGAGTCAGCCACAAGCTCACATCACAACAATAATCCATGTAATAATCACAATAACAATACTAATAATAATAATCATAATAATCCTGCTACCCTAATAGACAGGGGTACATAAGCACATGGCCGTTTATCCAACAGCTTTCTCCGACCCAACCACACTTTCACCACACATCTCTATATGCAAAATAAATTCGGCACACTCCCAGAATACATATAGGCTACATTTCATTGAAAGAAATGTCTTAATTACTGAATAAATATTACTTTTGTCAACCACGCCATTGTTGCTCAACATCACCAGCCTACGTCAGAATCGTCATGTTGGCGTCTACTACGCCAACTACGTTCACTTATTGGGGCCAGTCCTTCACAGTGACACACGCGTTAGATGAACCACGCGACCGGGATGGTTTCTACCCCTCAATGTCGTGCATTTGCTGCGCCCTTCTAATGCTGCGCCACGCCTACTCTATACTGCTCCATGCGACTCGAACAGCGTCAGCAGCAGCAGCTCCGAGCCTCCGTCAGAAAGGCTGCCCACAGCACTGCACAGCCCCACACCCAAATGAATCGAATGAATGAATAAGGCGCTTATATCGCTATTGCTCAGTGGATGGGACATTTACATTAAAAGCAATCGGATGGACGCGTGGATAACGGCATGGTTGTGTGCAATCGGAGGGAAAGCTTCCATAATCCATATAGCTTCCATGCTAGCTGCTTCAGACACAGGGGAGGGGAGGGAGAAATAGTGCGAAATAGCGCTTATGCAACAATTACCCTAAAACACAAACACCTCAACTCGATGTCATTGTGAATAAGAATTTCGAGCTAAATAATAATTTTTGGAAGGACACTTTCACCCAGTATGAAGCTAAATGTGGAAGCCGTGTGTGTCACACCAAAACGGCTGACCTATAGAATCCTGTAACCAGCCTCTCGCACTGCCTGCGAGTTGGCTCCGTCTAAGGCTCTGTCTTATGAGCAAATTTAGAACTTCCGGTCTGACAGCTAGCAGATTTAAGACATCCGGTTGCTTTCAGAATAAAATAAGATTATTTAATTCGTTAATTAAATAATTTTTACATTACATTATTAGTATTATTATTACATTACAGTTATTGTAAAGACACACATTATGTTTCTGTGTAAAAATAAGTAATTAAATAACATAAAAAAGTTATCTAAATGGATAAATGCTATTCACTGGAGTGCATGGACTTTATAAAGTGGACACTGGACAAAAGACGGCTCCGCCAGGCAACTATCTGGACATACCCACGCGTTTGGGAAGATGTCCTCTACCACCCCACAGTCTCCGCTAAGCGGGAGAGGTGTAAAATTCACAGCAGCAGAGCTTCTACTGGGGTCAATGCAAAAAAATGTACCGTTTCCGGACCCAGAATGGACACTGGACAAAGAGGCCTCCGCGAGGCAACTATCTGGACATACCCACGCGTCCGGGGAGATGTCCTCTACCACCCCACAGTCTCCGCTAAGCGGGAGAGGTGTAAAATTCAGAGCAGCAGACCTTCTATTGGGGTCAACACTCAAAAAAGTGCCGTTTCCAGACCCAGAATGGACACTGGACAAAGAGGCCTCCGCGAGGCAACTATCTGGACATACCCACGCGTCCGGGGAGATGTCCTCTACCACCCCACAGTCTCCGCTAAGCGAGAGAGGTGTAAAATTCAGAGCAGCAGAGCTTCTACTGGGGTCAATGCAAAATAAATTACCGTTTCCGGACCCAGACTGGACACTGGACAAAAGACGGCTCCGCGAGGCAACTATCTGGACATACCCACGCGTCCGGGGAGATGTCCTCTACCACCCCACAGTCTCCGCTAAGCGGGAGAGGTGTAAAATTCAGAGCAGCAGACCTTCTATTGGGGTCAACACTCAAAAAAGTGCCGTTTCCAGACCCAGAATGGACACTGGACAAAGAGGCCTCCGCGAGGCAACTATCTGGACATACCCACGCGTCCGGGGAGATGTCCTCTACCACCCCACAGTCTCCGCTAAGCGAGTAAATGGGTGCTTATATTTCTATGTGAAATGTGGTGATGCTGGCATCACAATAGATGCCAGCATCACGCTGCCTCCGTCTAATAAGCACATTTACAACTTCCTGTTTGGAAACCGAAACAGATGCTTCTGACATTTGCCTGTGCGTGCTTAATCGTTGTACTTCTGAACACATTTCCCAAATCTCAGTGATTTATCCACACATCGCTCTGTGTGTGTGTGTGTGTGTGTGTGTGTGTGTGTGTGTGTGTGTGTGTCGCGTCGCCCTCCAGCTGCAATTGCGAGTGTGCGCTGTGTGCAGGGCACACTACTGAGTTTAAAACCACAGCTGAAACATGAAGTGGAGTCTGTCAATTCCCGCAATTTCCTTCTTCCCATATTGCGCTGCAACGACACTAGGATTGAGCCCCCCGAAGGGGGGCGAAATTTTAGTCCCAGTAAACCAGGAGCTCCATGCCTGTGCCAAAGTGCTTTGTTTGCGACGCAACGCAAAAACCTACCCTTGTAGGAGCCCTACCCTACCCTACCAGCCCTACCCTACCAGCAGCAAAGAATACAAAAACAGATACTTACCGTGAACCATTCTTACCGTTCTTCTGCAGATGACAGGCAGTGTCCACAAGTTAGGTGAAATGAGGTGAAATGACAGAACCGGCCGAAATTGTGGCAGTCGACGCAAAAGACGCAACGCAAACGAGTGCAACAGCAGGCAGCGCGACGCGACGCAACCGCAGGAAGCCGGAACGCAAACGCAAACGAGAGTACCCTGCAGAACCACCAGCGACAGCAAAGGACAATAAACAAGATTTGTACTCACTGCGCAGCAGCTCTTCCCAGCAGCAGCTATAGTGTACAGTTCCTACCTTAATGTCTTGTGCAGGGAGAGGGGCATCGGTCTGGGACACTTCACATGGGCTCCAGGGTGGGGGTCCTCGGAAGCCTAAATTGGTGGGGCTGTGGGGCCCACAGACATGGCTCGTCTCAGGGTCCAGGGCTTGGTGCTGCCTCCTACACCACTGGTGCAGTGACTCTTCATATTCTGGAATTACATGAAGAGAAAAGATAAGTGTCATTAGTGTTATGTAGGCCTACATCACATTAGAAACACATGTGGCTGTATAGCCAAAAATATTTTATAATATATATAATTATATAACATTATAATAGAATACATCGATATTAATTATTAAACCAAAAGTTCAAACATAAATCAAATGCTTTCAAAATAAACAAACAGTTAACCAGTTGATCCAAGTTAAGACACCAAGACTGTATGACTCACCGAAGAGTAACCAAAGGTTGTCACAGTGAACAGGAACCTCCTGCCATGCTGCTGCCAAACATTTCAGCCATCTTGCATAGGTGGGAGAGGGAGTGGGGAGTGTAGGAACTGATGTCACCTTTATACTGCCTTGATTGACAGTTGACATGGGTTGCCATTTGCGGGTTGCCATGTTGGCTGGGTTACATTTACATTGCCAAGTGTACGTATGTACATTTTAATTGAAAGTCAGAATATTCAATAAATCAGTGTCACACACACACACGCACATGCGCGTGCACACACACACACACACACACACACACACAGACAGACACAACAGCGTGCTGGTGAGTGTGCGTGTGTGTGTGTGTGTGTGTGTGTGTGTGTGTGTGTGTGTGTGTGTGTGCATGCATGCGTGCGTGCGTGCGTGCGTGCGTGCGTGTGTGCGTGCATGCATGCTTGCGTGCGTGCATGCGTACGTGCACATGTGCATGCGTGAGTGCGTGCGTGCGTGCAAGCGAGCGTGCACATGTGCATGCGTGAGTGAGTGTGAGGATGACTGATGTATCCTGTGTGCGTCAACAGGTGTACAGTTCCACCCAGCTCAGAGTCCAATTAGTTTGGACTCTGGCCATGTGTGACTGCTTAAATCAACCATCACCCCCACCACCACATCAAGTAAATCAAATGGTGGACATCTAGGATCTATGACAGGACAGAGAGCATCCGTCTTGATTCTGACACCTCTGTCGTGTTGTGCTGCTCCTCTGTCACACACACACACACACACACACACACACACACACACACACACACACACCATTAGCTACAACAAACACATGCGCGTGCGCATACAGCCTTTGGCGTTATGCTTGCAAAATGGGACCCTAAACTGTGTCAAGACATAATTCAGTGGCACATATACATGCATGCATGTATTATTCACAACTTCCTGCCAGCATATTCTTGTTTTCATAGCTCGATGCATGCAGCATAGTGTGTATCTCCTGAGCATACAAAACAGCCAGCTATACAAAACAAAATATAGATTTGTGTCACATACGTAATATTTAAACACACACACACACACACACACACACACACACACACACACACACACACACACACACACACACACACACACACTATAAGCTGATTTTAGACAGTCATCTAACTAGGGAAATCAGAAGTCATCATGTTAGGGGTCTTTGGGTCACAACCTAAGGGGCTTAGCCAGCTACAGTATAAGGTCTCTGACCTTCTAAGTGCCCAGGGGGACTGATAAGCCATCTGAAGTCTCAACACAAAGCAGTAAATATATACTGTACACAAACACAGGATCATGTGAAGATCATCATCACAGGGCCCGTGCAAAAACCCTGAGCACATATAGTGCAGTATCAGCTTTAATAAAGAAGGGTTTGAGCTGTTGATTCTCAGCTGATATGAAATAACTGTAGTATTCCCCGCTGAATGGTGGCCTGCACCAATGGTTTATTCCATATTCACTGTAACAGTAATCTGCCCAGACATTCTGTAAGAGCCAGCCCCAAATCGAAAACCAAATGTGTGATGCAAGTGCATGCCCCTTTAGGATACCAGAAGTAGACCAACTATTTCTATTACATTTTTATTTGAATCCAAGTGGATGTTTGTGTGAAATGTCAAGAAAGTTTCTCAAGGCGTAATTGAGATGTTTACGTGGCAAAGACACGGATTATAGGCCAACACAGACAGAAATGAAAGACAGACAAATGACAATAGGTGGTCACGCACAAACTAACTAACTAACTAACTAACAAGCAAACAGACACTCATGAAGACATATGTGACGGCCCTGCCCCCTCTGCCTCTGCACAGTAGGTTATCTGGCAGCCTGGGTGATTAGGGCAGAGTGGAGCAGGCCGTCAGGCCAACTGTGTACACCTGAGTGGGGTGTGGTTTGGGAGAGTATATAAGGGCTTCTCCTTCCACGCTCTCGAGCCAGCTATCTTTCCTTCCTTCCAAGCAGTTGCACACCTTCTGCAACACGTCACTCACACACAGCACACTCCATACATCCATACACTGCTGCATACATGACTGATTACTGACATTATCACATCTCATACCAGTTTTATTGCCTAACTTATTTTAATTTAGAATAATAAATATATAATATAAAAGGTTTGCCTTGTGTGTGGACTCCCTGTTTGTCATGTATTGCCCTAGAGTGCATGACACATACAAAAGGCAGACAGATTTGAACAACTCAGAAACTCAGATTAGTTTAATCTGCCCAGAACTAATTTTTATAGATTGCTACCTCCAACTAAGACACTATTTACAAAGACATGATGACTGAGACAAAATTCGAACCCCTTCAAGTTTGGAATCTCTTTTTATGGACATACAAAAGCATGGTTCATTCACCAAAGTAATTTCTATCTTATATCAAACTCTGCTAGAAATGCCTCCCAATAGTTCTCTTTATATAAAAGGCAAGTGGGAGGCAGAAATACAAGAAGAGATTTCACAAGAAGAATGGCTAGACGCCTGCACTGAAGTGCATAAAGTAACAATTAAACTCTAACTCTTGGAGAGAATATTACAACGGAAAATTGTAAGCTGAATTTTTAAGACTCCATTATTGACTGGAAGAGCAGGCATGCACTACTCCTACAACTGAGTGCTGGCGGGAATGTGGTGAACAGATCGGTAACCTTTTGGACGTGTCCTAAGTTACAGCAATTCTGGAATAATGTATTTAATAGAGATTATGAATGTTTAATGTGATATGATTGTACAATATGTGGGTAGATGCGCAATGTGACAGTATTTATAAAAATATGTTTGGTACGTTCTGTAACTCGCATATACTATTCATAATTCTCTTTGATTGATGCCCCCCCCCCCCCTCCCTTCCCCTCTTTGCTTTTCTTTTTTTTCTTTTCTTTTTTTTAATTTCTTTTTTCATGTCCGATGACTGAACTACTCGATCAGATGTTGTCTTTCATGTTTACATTTCTTCACTTTATTATTATTATTATTATTGTTAGCATTATTATTTATGATTATTATTATTTTTCAAATGTGTTACTTTTAATGTTGCTGCTGTCTCCTTGGGGAGACAATTTTGTACTGAGAACCGAATGATGCCATGATGCTTGTGTCTACCCCGGCAATGACAATAAAAAAAGGCAGACAGAGATAATATAGCTGGTAGCTTGACTTGCAGACAGACTGGACAGCTGATGCAACAGGGTGTTGGCAGGAACGGCCGGGTGTCGACAGGGATGGCGGACAGGGTTTCTGTGACACTGGGCAGCTGAGTCTCTGTGTTGCTGGGCAGCGGAGTCTCTGTGTTGCTGGGCAGCGAAGTCTCTGTGACACTGGGCAGCTGAGTCTCTGTGCCACTGGGCAGCTGAGTCTCTGTGTTGCTGGGCAGCGAAGTCTCTGTGCCACTGGGCAGCTGAGTCTCTGTGGCACTGGGCAGCTGAGTCTCTGTGTTGCTGGGCAGCGAAGTCTCTGTGCCACTGGGCAGCTGAGTCTCTGTGTTGCTGGGCAGCGGAGTCTCTGTGTTGCTGGGCAGCGAAGTCTCTGTGACACTGGGCAGCTGAGTCTCTGTGGCACTGGGCAGCTGAGTCTCTGTGTTGCTGGGCAGCGAAGTCTCTGTGCCACTGGGCAGCTGAGTCTCTGTGTTGCTGGGCAGCGGAGTCTCTGTGTTGCTGGGCAGCGAAGTCTCTGTGACACTGGGCAGCTGAGTCTCTGTGCCACTGGGCAGCTGAGTCTCTGTGTTGCTGGGCAGCGGAGTCTCTGTGTTGCTGGGCAGCGAAGTCTCTGTGGCACTGGGCAGCTGAGTCTCTGTGTTGCTGGGCAGCGAAGTCTCTGTGACACTGGGCAGCTGAGTCTCTGTGTTGCTGGGCAGCTGAGTCTCTGTGGCACTGGGAGGTGTGACACTGGGCAGCTGAGTCTCTGTGTTGCTGGGCAGCGAAGTCTCTGTGGCACTGGGAGGTGTGACACTGGGCAGCTGAGTCTCTGTGGCACTGGGCAGCTGAGTCTGTGTTGCTGGGCAGCGAAGTCTCTGTGCCACTGGGCAGCTGAGTCTCTGTGTTGCTGGGCAGCGAAGTCTCTGTGGCACTGGGAGGTGTGACACTGGGCAGCTGAGTCTCTGTGCCACTGGGCAGCTGAGTCTGTGTTGCTGGGCAGCGAAGTCTCTGTGGCACTGGGAGGTGTGCGGGGGCAGACTGTTAAACAGTAATAGCACAG
>NC_137862.1:11515846-11563346 GCF_963924005.1 Protomyctophum bolini | reverse complement strand
ACGATTCTGCAATCGTCTTCTAAATCCTGACTGTTTTCTTGAAAAAGCTATGTTTTTCTATGTCAGTCGTTCTTTCATGTCACTTTTCACGATTCTTCAAAAATGGCAGACCTACAAGCTCGTAGCGCGCTATGAGCTTGTAGATCTGCTATTTCTCAATAGCTAAAGCATAACGTAATGCTAACACCAAAAGGGGTTCCCGCCCAAAATGGATTAAGGAGAAGAGGGTTTTGTGGCCATGGCATCTGGCAAGGTCAGCCTGCATACAGGAACCAACTCTATATGCTTTCTATGCAAACAGAGAGAGAGAGCGAGAAAGAGAGAGAGACACTCTTACTGGACGGTCTTCTGACAGAGCAGCGTGAACGCAAATAGGCCCTGCGCTGCCGCAGAGTGGACCCGCTGAATGAGGAGACCTGTTTGATTTAATCCTCGCGACGGTCTCGCCCTGAACCTCGCACGCACACACACAGATTTCACAGACATTATCCGGGGGCCACTGTTTGCTGTGAGGCTAATGCCCGGCGTGCCGAGGTGTCCGACCGAGGATGCCAAAGGTTTCGGATTTTCCCATGATAGACTCTCTCTCTCTCGCTCTTTCTCTCTCTCTCTCTCTCTCTCTCTCTCTCTCTCTTTCTTTATTTCTTTCTGCGTATAAGGGTGAGTAACCAGGAAGGAATCTGCCCTTTTCAATGTGCTGCTGAAAGGAGGACTGTGAAATTGTCACCAAAATTTAGCGGCATATAAACAGGGTAAGGAGGGGGAAAGGGGGGGGGTGTCCACAAGGCACCTTGTCCAGCCTCACTGGAGTCCTTTCCTTTCAGCCCCTCCCTTCCTCTCCTATACCTCCATCTGTCACACACTCTTCTCACCCCACCTCCTTTTTTCCCCCTGTTGCTGTCTCCGATTAAATGTCCTTTTACTCTCTCGCTCTCCATCCCCACTGTGAACACGTCCCATACTGTGAGGACAAGGGAACATTTTTGCACGCTATTCTCAGAAGGCATTAATTAGTCTTGAGCTTTTCTTATCCCGAGACATATGCTAAATACTCTAATAAAGACAAAGAAGGATTCAGACTTGTGTTTTGTCGCCTGCTCTCGTGAAC
This sequence comes from Protomyctophum bolini, assembly GCF_963924005.1. NCBI lineage: Eukaryota > Metazoa > Chordata > Actinopteri > Myctophiformes > Myctophidae > Protomyctophum > Protomyctophum bolini. Next base: position 11,562,238 of record NC_137862.1, on the reverse strand, counting down.
GAAACAACAATGAAAAACAATACAAATTGAACTACTGACGGGATTCTTGCTTTTATCTAACAGTGGTTTCAGGAGTGTCGACTCTATCACATTCCCACTCAGAGGACTTCCAAACCTCATCACTGTCCCTGGCTTTCAACAAGAATGACCACACGCACATACATTTCCCCCAAAACTTCTTTCTTCTTCCACGCAGGTTGCTATGCAACGGCTTCGGCAGCCACAAGCATGCCGTGTGAATGGAGAGGAGGGTAACTAATGTCTTCGCCCAATGATCATGCTCTCAACAGACTGCTCTTGTCTGGTTAAGACCAAACAAAAAGAAAGAAAGGAGAAAAATAAGGAGAAAAAAAACATTATGCTACTTCCTCAATGCAATCAAACACACTGGACTGCACATGCTGAAAGGAGCTAATACTCAACATGTGTTTGCAGCACCCCCGTGAGGGTCCATTTTTACACTTTGAGTTAAATCAACACCGAGGAGGGTTTTGCAGGGTTTGCATATGGAATGCAACATTCTTTATATTCCGACAGTCCACTGCACAGAATCTCAGAGGGGAGAGATTATCAGTCTTTGTTAGAGGAACAAAGGAATAGAGCAACGAGTGGGATAGAAAAAGACAAATAAATAAATAATAAGGACAGAGACGGGATGATACTGTATATTAGAGAGAGAGAGAGAGAGAGAGAGAGAGAGAGAGAGAGAGAGAGACCTTACAGCAGCGGTGTAATGCAATGGAGTGATATTTTCTAAGACAGGATGTGGTCTGTAGAATGAATGAGCAACAGTTTAATATGACATAACATACGTAGCACTGCCAGGGTTATTATACTCACTGACAGTTATACACACACCCACTCGTGTGTGTGTGCTGTATGTGTGAACACACACACACACACACACACACACACACACACACACACACACACACACACACGTGTAAAAGGAAAGCCATACAAAATGATGTGAATGGATGGAACAGAATGGGCCTGACATTTTTCTCCTACTGTAGTGTACCAGCAGCAGTGGCACTCCGTCATCTATATTCCTCACAGACGTGATGTCACAGCCCCCCCCCCCCCCCCTCCCACCCCCAATTTGCCTCAAACATTGACAAGACCATGCTAATTCTACAATTTTGCCATCAGAGAGGAAAGACTGCTAAAGTATAACCTTTTAGTCTCATCACAGGGAGCTGAGCAAGGCTTCCCTCTGTGCGTTCCCTTGAAAACACATTTAATCCATTGTAACCGAATACAAATGGCAGCACATGCGAAGAAATGTCCAAGAATTAGAGCCATGCTCCAGAGCTAAATCATATTTCCGTGCACTTACAATGCCTCTAAAAGCCTGAGTGATGTGTTTTCTGAGCGTGGGGAAAGGCCCATGGGACCATGGTCAAAAAATAACAACTTGAGACCTTGTTTAAAATCTTTGGCCATCCTAGAATAACAATGCGGCTGCAACGCACCTCTGCCATCAGTTCTTTGAAGAAATCTAATAACTTCTCAGAAAGCCACATTCTTAAGGTAAATGTAAGTTCAGTTGTTTTGAACAACTCCCTATTCTCAACAGAGTAAATGAAAATAGAAAATTGCTTACACCCTGCAGTGCACTAAACATATATTAGGGTCCGGTTGCATATTAATGTTATCCATCAAACAGAGAGAATAGTGCGGCTTCATGTTTTCTTTCTGTATACAATATATCTCATCGTGATATTATTTTATGCTGTATATTGATATTGAGACTATTGGATATAATGTGTTCATTACATAAATAGCTTTTATTTTATTAACAAGGAAGAACTGAATGTTTTTTGTTCATGTATATATTTTTAGTTCTCACATATGCTCAAGCATATCAGCTCATCTAAAAATATACTAACATTACATTCAATTTGTTCACTCATTAACGTTGTGGACTCAAGATAGAACGTCAAAAAAGCAATCAATATTAGCTACATTCAGTAATCATGTCACATTTGATATTTGTGATATTTGTTGTTGTCAGGGGGTGACACCAATGACTGTGTTGTTGTCAGGGGGTGACACCACTGACTGTGTTGTTGTCAGGGGGTGACACCAATGACTGTGTTGTTGTCAGGGGGTGACACCAATGACTGTTATTGACAATTCTTCTAACTTCAGATTTTGACAGTTGAATGCTCTCTGATCATCATCCTCCTGTGTCCCCTGAGGCCCTAATATAGTAGCCAGTCCAACTGGACTTTAGTCCAGACTGCTTCTAACTTAAGTTCTGATATTTCCTCAGCTCTTATCTGAAGAGATGTTTTTTTTAAAGGCAGGCATTAAGAGGCTTAGCCACTGTGGTGATTTAGCAGCCAAAAAGGTCACTCTTGCAAATTGGGTTCATTAATCTTCAAATGTATGGCAGCCCTGATGGGAAACTCTTCATACACAGACGCAGATTAAAGTGGGAAATGCGCCCGTATAGATTAGTCTGAGGAGAGAAACTCTTGGAATTTGATAAGGACTCTTCAGACGGAGTTGAGACTCGCCGGCCTTCTTGAGTCAGATTGCCAGCTTCACTCATATCAGAGAGAGAAAAGAAGAGCTGTTTGGACTTATGGGAAGGGTCGGCAGGGAGGATATGTGAGCTGGCAGTAGAAGAGTTTTACTGAGCTATGATTATGATTATGGCGAGACATCTCTCTCTCTCTCCCCCTCCCTCTCCCCCTTAGTGCTCACTTTAACGTTCAGGCTGAGTGCCAAATGATGAAAGCGCACCTGGTCAAGCAGTAGATGATATAAGCCTCTGGCTGCATCAGTCTCTCTCTCTCTGCAGTATGGAGGAGGTAAAGAGATCTTCTCTCACTTCACTCCGTTAGAGAGATATAGTCCTGGGCTTCTGTCCATCACCTCAGGCTCAGTGGCATCCTCACAGAGCCAAGGAGTAAAAGGAAACGACAAAGATGCATAACTCCATACCAGTCTCCAGTAGATGATGATACATACACAGATATAATAATAATATCTGGAATTTATATAGGCTACTCAAAGACACTTAGGCCTACCGGTAATATATACGGAGTACAAATACATATCATATTTCTGGGCTTATAGATAAATATATACACATACAGTATCTACTCCTAAAGTGTAAAGAGAACTAAATTGAAGTAACCCTCCAAGGTCTACATTAGTTCAGTACAGCCACCAGCATACAATGCAACGACCACTACACCGTTGGCCAATTTGGCCCTGGCTGGCCTGCAGCAGTGTAATCATCACCAACATCTTACTGTGTCACCCGCCGGGAGGAGAGATTATAATGGTGATAAAAAGACAAGTACAAATCTATTTGTTTAGCTACAGTATATCAGCAGGGCTCCAAATGCGAAAGCGCATGAATACAATTATTTGGCTCAGTGTGAGATGCAAAAGACCCCCGTTAGAAATGATCCAAACGTCATAAACCTAATCTGCGACCAATAAATCTTTACTCTATCATCCGTTAGAAGCACATAATCGTAAGCGTTACGACCGTGGCTCAGCCTCTCTATCTCATGAAGCCCCTATGTCCTTACCGTGCTCCCAGCTCGCTTATCGTGGCCTTGGGCCGGAAACACTCGTGGGGGAAAGACTATGAATGCCTGCGCAAATTAGATCTGGGCCTACTAATAAACCTAATCAAGATTTCATTTATCCGTTTTGTTTTGACAAACTGTCATCGTAGTCCAGATGGTGCTGTGTGTTTCCCAGTCTTTGTTCCACCATCATGATGCTCATTAATGATGTATGTCTCATGAATGACTTATCAGCTTCCTCTCTTTGCCCTTTTCTCTATTCTCTCCATATCACACGCACAATTTCTATTATGGTCCCTCGCATGCTATGGCCGGAACTGGTCCAATCACCCGTTGTGAACATACAGAAGCCAAATGTTTGCAAAAATGCTTTAGTTATACTAGCTGGGTTGGAACTTGTAATTTGGCTTTTGGTGTGTTAGGTAGAGGTGCTCCGATCACGTTTATTTCAACGATATTTTCTTTCATGATCGGCCGATAACGATACACCTATACCGATACAGATATATATTTTTTTTTACTGCGGTCATTTTCATACACCCAGTTGCTTGGTTGCTTCGTTTTTTTCTAAAGTTTTAGCACAACCAATAGTAACATATTTGGTTTTCAACCATACCTATCTAATATTTGAGTCAGCAAACATGCCACTAGGGGGGGCGCACCCAACTCGTTTGCACAGATTTTTTAAAACCTTAAAAACTAGTCACCAAAAGCCAAACCTTGGTGATTTCTTACAAGTTCATCCCCAGCTATACCGCCGTGGCCGTGATACATGGCTTTCAGATAAGTCAAACTTGTCTACTGTTTTTTTTGGTGCACTTCATGGAAGACGTGGGAGAACAAGTAATGACAAACTGAGGAAAACAGCCATCACTCACATTTCTTTGAGAAAATGATCTTCAACTGAACATCATCATTTGGGAGACCTAAAAGGATCTAATGAAACTAAACTCATAAAAACTTCCTGCAGTAATCAGCGGGGGTGCAGATGAGATCCCATGCTCCACCAGCCCCACCCCGCGCACACATGCATGCATGCACGCACACACGCACGCACGCACACACACACACACACACACACACACACACACACACACACACACACACACACACACACAAAGAATTCTTATTTCATATTCTATCCGCTGGGTGTGTAATGACGCCCGTTATTAAAGCGGGTAATTGTCTTACTGTGGCACTGCGTTATTGGATCCGGAGGCATTTTGGTATAGGCACCATTGGAGGCAACAGGGATGTAAAGTCGCTGAGCAGTGAAATGGGGTGCAGACACACAGAAGATGGTATCAGCATCAAAGGGAGCCGCAGGTATTATGCTGTGTGACCCTCCTGAATGGCACGCAGCCCACCTGTTACCCTATCCATCCCCCAAGAGACTCTCACTGCCCCTGTCCCCTTGGCGCTCATAACCAGAGGATCAGATAAATACCCTCTGCACGGCAAGGTTTAACCCAGGCACCGTAACACAGAGATAGGTTTAACCCAGGCACCGTAACACAGAGATAGGTTTAACCAAGGCACCATAACACAGAGATAGGTTTAACCAAGGCACCATAACACAGAGATAGGTTTAACCCAGGCACCGCAGCACAGAGATAGGTTTAACCCAGGCACCGTAACACAGAGATAGGAGGCATCGTAACACAGAGATAGGTTTAAGTTTAACCAAGGCACCGCAGCACAGAGATAGGTTTAACCAAGGCACCGTAACACATAGATAGGTTTAACCCAGGCACCGCAGCACAGAGATTAACCAAGGCACCGTAACACATAGATAGGTTTAACTCAGGCACCGCAGCACAGAGATAGGTTTAACCCAGGCACCGCAGCACAGAGATAGGTTTAACCCAGGCACCGCAGCACAGAGATAGGTTTAACCCAGGCACCGTAACACATAGATAGGTTTAACCCAGGCACCGCAGCACAGAGAAAGGTTTAACCCAGGCACCGCAGCACAGAGAAAGGTTTAACCCAGCAGGCACCATAACACAGAGATAGGTTTAACCCAGGCACCGTAACACATAGATAGGTTTAACCCAGGCACCGCAGCACAGAGATATAGGTTTAACCCAGGCACCGTAACACATAGATAGGTTTAACCCAGGCACCGCAGCACAGAGATATAGGTTTAACCCAGGCACCGTAACACAGAGATAGGTTTAACCCAGGCACCATAACACAGAGATAGGTTTAACCCAGGCACCATAACACAGAGATAGGTTTAACCCAGGCACCGTAACACATAGATAGGTTTAACCCAGGCACCGTAACACAATTTATTAATAATGTCCAATAGTTCCAGTGGAGATGCTGGGCAATTGACTAAATCCACACAACGGCCATTTTGCTCTCACGTAGTATTTGTGGGGAAGGAATGTCACCCAGGGTGGCATAATTTATTTAACTTAATAGAAAAATGGCTGCTGTGTGAATATGGTGAATGGCGTCCTGAAGAGCGTCCATGCATGCCTAGTGAACTTACCCTGGGTAAATGAAAGCTAAAAATAAAAAATATAAGTGTTCCTTCAGAGGAATCTGAAGGATGGATATAGCAGAGCTTCCTGCTGAATGGATCATTACATACAACACTGAACTGAGAAAGAATACATGAGGTTTTCCTCTTCTTTTTGAGAGACATGTACAAATGATGTGCACTTGTCTTTTTGTCATACCATGCTCCAACTAGCCAGAGGGAAAGTGAGAGAAGTATCTCAGTGGCCCATTTCCTCTCCCATTCTATTCTTTTCACATCATCTCCTAAGCTGTTTGTCTGCCAGATATGCCATTAGACTGCTTTCAGATATAATAATATCATATAATATAATAATATATATGATAATAATATCCCTATATTTCACATCAGTAATTTGAGAAGCTTTTGATTAAAGCGGCTCACGGTAAACAAAAAACAAGAGCGTTGATTTAGGGTTGTGCTTTTGTGAAATTCATAATATGACAGCCATGGCCTTTTTTAAGATATTTGTTGGGCTTTTTTGCCTTGATTGATAGATTTACAGTAGGTAGACAGGAAATGGGGGGAGAGATGGGGGGAAGACACACAGCAAAGTTCATCAGGATCGGGACACACTGCGACACACTGTCATGCTGAATTACCAGCCAAGGTGCCTGTTTGTTTCTCAAAATACAGAACAGGGCAACCACACATAATAATAATAATAATAATAATAATAATAATAATAATAATAATAATAATAATAATAATAATAATAATAAAACTATTATGCTTCATAGTTTAATAAATTACAGGACAATGTGTGGGTTTACTACAGTTAAAACCTCTTATTTCTAAAGAGAGAAGGATAAATCATATAATACATATTTATGTCTGTAAGCCCTTGTTCACGATACTATCGTGAACAAGGGCTTACAGACACAAAGAGGGATGTGATTTATGATCAGATCATTGTCAGGCTTGTTCTGCAAAGATGCAACTGTTGATGGCACAGATATGTTGTATTGTGGCACTGGCATGCAATTCTTGTCCAATGTGGTATTGCTGACTGGCCTACATGTGTTAAAATTCACACTTGAGCGATTTGACTCATTTTCCTTCAGGGTGATACAGCAATACTTGAAAAAGACCAATACCGGTCGAAACGTTGTATGTCCTGCCTGCTGTGATTGTGACTAAAATACAAAGCAAAGTTACTATATTTACCCAGGGTAACTGGACTAAGCTCAAGAACTTGTTTACAGCCAGGCCCTGCTCATAGAACATTTCATGGTAGGGGTTCAATGCCTTGCTCAACGGCACTTCAGCGGTGGTAATTTTAACGTGCCGGTCCCGGGTTACGAACTAGCGACCTTCCGATATCAAGACCGCTCCGCAAACCGTTCGGCCACCGCTGCCTTGGAACATTACGTGTCCACAGACTCAGCCATTTGCATTATGTTTGTTGATAGTTTTGATGTCAGAAAGATGCTTGCAATTGTAAGCCCGTCTGTCCGTCCGTCTCACATGACACCATTTCTAATTAACCAACGGCAGCACAAGAGAGAAGCCGGCCAGAGGTCAACACAGTCAGGTTATGATTTTCTGCCTTTTTACTGCTTTCTCCCGTTGAATAACAACAAGCCGTCCTCCTTCACAACGTCATTGAACCCTCGTTTAACGCTGCCCCCACAAACACCATTAATTCAGTTCCTGTCCAGCTGTGCACAGTGTGATGGTGAGCTAGAGCTGGCAGGAATAGAAGAAGGCAGAAAAACAGACAGTCTGCGTGCTCTGCAGTCTACATTCTTGCCAGCCAGCTGGTGTCATTGCCTGTTCTCCTGTTTTGGACTGAAAAGGTGATTGCTCAGTGGGGGCTGGGATTGGGATAATAGTTTGGAATCTTAAACACTGCACTTTGGACCGGAGTCATCATCAGCAGGGGGTCGCGGAGCTCTCGACACAGAATCCACTGGCACACTATTACGAGAAGGGTTGTCCTTTTTGTAAAAATGTGAACTCAAAGGCTTTTTCTCTCAATCTTCGCAAAAATAACTGTGTGAACTACATGATGATCCAATTAGTTGAACCATAGGCCATACTGTAGAGTGTAGACCCATAGGCCGTATTTGTTTACAAAAATGTTTAGATTTGTATTATCGTGAGATGGCTTCCACTTTCGCATTGCAACTTTTCAGGAGTAGAAAGCCTGCAGATTCTATTAGCTTGGATTCCCCATCGATGATGTCACTGGTGGATGGTTTTCTGAACTGCCGAGTTGCAACCCGATAGGCACAGAATAGCAAATCCTCGTCCCCCGGAGTCCCGCAAGTAGGGGAAGTCACGGGGCATCACCATTTGCTCACCAAGAAACGCATCGGAAGATTTGGCATAGGATTACTGCAGAGGGACGTTGCTCTACATTTGGTGACATCCACTGTTTTCTACCTGGGAGGGGAGGGGAGGGGAGGGGAGGGGGACTCAGATTGGGGAACCAATAGGATCCAGCTCACACTGGCACACACCGCCCCTCTAGACCAGAAACCACACAGGCTGAGCCAGGCTACAGGCTCTGTAAACTTAAAGGACCCCCAAAGTCTATTGATAATGATAAGATAATACTTTCTGTTGTTTTGTTATGTTACTGCCTCTTATATTACAAGGACTCTGTAAGCTCTCTTTTCACCAGGTTTTGTTTCCTTTATGGTAATGCTTTTATGTTGGAACCATGGAAGGAAGTGAATGTTACATAATAAGGGTGCAGATTCAGATGGAAGGAAAGGCCAAATAAAGCACAATGTTGCTCTGAAATAAGGTTCAATGATTTACGTCTCATTTAGCACCAACGGGAACAAGGTAATGTGTCTGTTGTGTTTCCATGATTCTGTGCAGTTACTGTACTTTGGATGTGTTTACATTAACAGAGAGAAAGTGTTTGAATCTATTGCTGACAGTCATGTAAATATTAACTTTTGCCATAAGTAAGGTTTGAATGAATGGCTGTAATGTATTGTGTAATGTTGTCAAAGGCTACAATGTCAGTAAACATTCACAATGCATCGTAACGTAACATGATGCATTCTTATGCAGTAAACATTCACAATGCATCGTAACGTAACATGATGCATTCTTATGCAGTAAACATTCACAATGCATCGTAACGTAACATGATGCATTCTTATGCAGTAAACATTCACGATGCATCGTAACGTAACATGATGCATTCTTCTTAGCAATAGATCTGCACGTTTTCGATGTTTGCCTATCATGACATGCCCAGAATAGGGATGCTAGGGTTCAAGTGTTTAAACCCATTCTGACCTGAGATCAGATTAATACGAGGTTTCCACTGGACAACACACTGGTCTGATTAACCCATTCTGACCTGAGATCAGATTCTAAAAATGTCAGTCGTTCTTCGATTTTTCAAAAATAGCAGACCTACAAGCTCGTAGCGCGCCACTCGGTGGCGCGATATGAGCTTGTAGATCTGCTATTTTTCAATAGGTAAAGCATAACATGATGCTAACACCAAAACGGGTGCCCGGTCAGAATGGGTTAAGCAGCAGAAAAGCTTGACTCCGTCTGAGTGAGAGAGAATTCCTGCATGGATTAGGTGTGTTTTCTCCAGGACGGTACGGATGTCTGCACTGCAGAAACACCATCTTTGTGTTTTGCTAAAGCACAGTGGCACACTTCTTCTGGTATTTACACAGCAACTGGAAAAGCCAAGCTATTTCCTCATTTTGCCAGACCAAAGGCAACCGGAGCAGAATAAACAGGCCTTTCAGCCCGTCCTGTGGGAATTGTTTTCTTTTCACAAACCACCGCATGGATTTTCAACATTAAAAGCCAATGCCAGGATTTTCTTTTCTTCAAATAACTAAGAGAGGCGAGTTTATTTGCCTGCTGTCTTAATATATGCAAAGCCCAGGGAGTGTGTGTGTGTGTGTGTGTGTGTGTGTGTGTGTGTGTGTGTGTGTGTGTGTGTGTGTGTGTGTGTGTGTGTGCGTGCGTGCGTGCGTGCGTGCGTGCGTGCGTGCGTGCTTGCGCGTGTGTGTGTGTGTGTGTGTGTGTGTGCGTGAGAGAGAGAGGGAAGGGTTATCAATGGCAATGATGTGTCTGTGTGCGTGCGTGCGTGTGTGTGTGTGTGTGTGTGTGCGTGCGTGCGCTAAATCAACAGTGCACATTTTCCAGTAGAATGATCACCATCATCAGATCACTTCACAGCCAGTTGAGCCTGATGCATAAATATGTCATAGTAGATAATGAATAGTGTCAGTGATGTTTAAGGTACGTGTCAGGGCTTACAGTGAGCCTACCTATGCCCACCGGCACAACATAACCTTTTCATAATCTATTGAAAAGGCATGATTGTGTCTGTCACATCCTTCACTTCAACCCTCTTGTCTCCTGACTCATGGAAGGCAGTCCATCACTGCATATTAGCAGCACAAGGAGCTGAGGGGAGAGATAAGCATGAAGGCCGGCTGATCAAACACAAACCACTGTGGTGACAGAAACACACATTTGTTGCTTGGCATTTAGCTTTGATCTCTTGACTCTACCGGAGCAGGCAGACAATAGTATCATCCCTGCAGTCTTTGAACCATGGTCTTCCTCTCCGCATGCGTTCTCTGTGTGGCTGTCCATATCAATCTGGGTTCACAGCTGACTGTCGGGCGGCGCCTACACATTCAGCATGACAGCGAAGGTAAAGATACATTAGACTGGAGGTGGAGCAGCTCTCTGTATTTGCTGACAGGGAACACTTCTTACTGATGGTGATGTTCGGAGACAGGGGCCCTCTGGTGGAGCTGTGTGAGGGAGAGCCCGACCATGGAAGAGATTAGAGCTGAGATTCTGAACTGTGTTCCTTTAAAAGCTCACATAAAGATCACAGACAGTCACAGGCATCTTCAGCAGTGTTTTTATTGGGCATATACACTATAATAGCAGTGTTCTGTCTGTGTGTATATAACATGTATGCACAAGCATAAAGGTTTTTCGCTTTTTTGCAATCTTCTAATTATCCAATTGTCCTATAATCTGGACATGCATTGCACACGCACGCACGTACGCACACATGCACACACGCACACACACACGCACGTATAGTCATTGTACACTAGACCTACTGATGTAGTCATTGTACTATACATACTATAACCCGGTGCACCGGCCTACTCAGGAACAAGTCACGTTTGGAACAATTTGGATGCATGGATGGACACATGGAATGATGGATACGATAGATAGATTGATAGATTTATTTTTTTATTTTTTTCCAGATGTCTGCATATACTGTATACAAAACGTATGATCAAGCATAACATTTTTTTGCTTTTCCAACCCGCCTTGCAATCATCCATATCAACAACCAACACAGCTGCTCATATATTTGTTGTTGTCTTCACACAAAACCATGCATGACAACACAAATATCCACAGAAAGACAGACAGACGCACACAGATGACGGACGGAGAGATTGTTTTTGGAACATATTAATAACAGATAAGTGGCTGCTGTGTGTCTGAGCTGTCAGTTGTGGATCATCTCATTTCCTGTCCTGGGCAGCCCTAAACCCCCTGTGTGTTATTACAAACAGCCCAGATCGTGTAACAGGGGAGGGGGATTACTGGGGGAACTAATTGAGGCTGCTCTGTGTGTTCTCTGATGGAGAACAGTGGGGGGACTGTTTGACCAGGCAGGCCCGATACTCAACCCTCCCATGTCCCCAGCAAACCGCAGAATGGCCATTACAAACAATGGCCCCCGTCTAAGCTCACAGAAGTGACCGGCCACTGGTGAGGAACCAAGTCCTTTTCCGGAGCTGGCGGGATTCCCCCAGTCCCGCAGCGGTATATTACATAGGTTTAGGGCTACATTCACACACCTGGCTGTGTTAGACAACTGATTAGTGAGTGACCTTCTGGCATATTCAGGTGTGTAGGGGCTAATTTGCCTCTCGCAGAAAAAGAACAGATTTCTAACCAAAAACTAATAAATTATAAACTATAAAGTGGATTTGTAGCACTGAGTTAGAATCAGAACAGGGCAGATACTCACTCTAACCACCCAGGTGGGATGAAATACAAAACCTAGATAAAACCTTTATAGATTTTTTTTTCCCTGATGCATTTGTGGGCTCAACCTTGAATGCTCTCAGTGTCATACTCTCCCTTCAGCCCTGACCTATTTGTATTATTGATGACCTAATATATATTATTGATGGCTCATGTACAACAACAGCCACAGCCCATAGTGGTACCAGCCCTGGCTCAGTACCAGTCAGTGCATGGTATTGTCACCGTAAGGACAATAGACAGTAGGGCCACCAGCAGCAGCAGTGAAAGCACTGGTCTACAAACACAATGCACAACAACTGTCAACTCATGTTTGCTTTGAGAAGAACAGCATGGCTGTCACATGGAGCTTTTATTATCGGGCCAGCCCTGGGTTACACATGCAGTGGCTTTCAGTGTGAAACAAGAGTGATCCTGTGTCATCACTTTCTCAGTTTCCCCTGTGACCGCATACTGTAGGCGCTTGGCCAAGGCTTCACATTAGGAGCCACGCAGGATCTCCTTTGGCAGGATGACGTACTGTACACGCTCAGAATGGCAAAACAGAAGATGAATAATGTACATAAAAAGTGGTGTGTGTGTGTGTGTGCCGTGCATCTGCAGTACTGACCTCCTTTTAACACTTAAATATTGACCCACTAAACAGCCACACTGCTCCACATAAGCACAGTTATGCTGAGGAGCATACACGCGCGCGCAAACACATGCATGCACTTACACTCTTTTTCACTCTTTTCTCTCTCTCACACACACACACACACACACACACACACACACACACACGCACACAATCTTACTCACTAGAGAAGATCCAGGCCTCAACTGGGTTGAAGAGTCAAGAGAAGCAGACAGTGGGGGATGGAAGGAATAAGGGATTATATTTCCACTCGTCTTTATTTATTTATTTATTTATTTGAATGCATAGCCTACCCAGTTCAAACCAGTGCCAGCGCCAAAGCACAGGCGCCATGGCTGGCCGGAGAGGCCTGATAATGCTCTTAGTACTGGGACTCTGAGAGGCAGCAGGGAGCTTTTAGAGGATGTAGAATCACGCCGCATCTCAAATGACATCCAGTAGCTCCAATACTGCAATGCTGTTGACCACACTTATATTATGTCGAAAGGCTCTCTGGGCATAAGTATAGCATTGTGTACAAGGCCAGGTGGTTATTTGAGCTTTGCCTTTGGGAGGCACAGTATAGGCCCGGAACAGGACAAGGGTTTGCGATTGTAAGGAGTGGAGGATGTCGTGGATTGGTGCGTGGGATAACCCTCCGGTCAATAGGGCTGTCTGCCCTAACCCTCCGGTCAGCGGGGCTGTCTGCCCTAACCCTCCGGTCAGCAGGGCTGTCTGCCCTAACCCTCCGGTCAGTAGGGCTGTCTGCCCTAACCCTCCGGTCAGTAGGGCTGTCTGCCCTAACCCTCCGGTCAGTAGGGCTGTCTGCCCTAACCCTCCGGTCAATAGGGCTGTCTGCCCTAACCCTCCGGTCAGCAGGGCTGTCTGCCCTAACCCTCCGGTCAGCAGGGCTGTCTGCCCTAACCCTCCGGTCAGCGGGGCTGTCTGCCCTAACCCTCCGGTCAGTAGGGCTGTCTGCCCTAACCCTCCGGTCAGTAGGGCTGTCTGCCCTAACCCTCCGGTCAGTAGGGCTGTCTGCCCTAACCCTCCGGTCAGTAGGGCTGTCTGCCCTAACCCTCCGGTCAGTAGGGCTGTCTGCCCTAACCCTCCGGTCAGTAGGGCTGTCTGCCCTAACCCTCCGGTCAGTAGGGCTGTCTGCCCTAACCCTCCGGTCAGTAGGGCTGTCTGCCCTAACCCTGTGGCAGATAGAAGACCATCAGGGTGTCTTTGGATGTAAATCATACAGGGCCTTGTTTAGACGATGCTGCATGGTCTAAAACACAAAATGTGTTTCTGCCTCCAGTTTCCCTAGTTATATACGGCACGCCATCTGCGTGTCTTTCCGTTCACTGTAGGTTGCTTGCCATGAACCTTGGAGCATTGTTATTTCATATTTATATGATGGATTCAGCAAGTTGGAGGAAATGCAAACAATTTTCTGCTGAGAAAAAGTGAAAGTGTGCTACAATCTAGCTGCATTACTAATGTGATACAATGATTTCAGGAGAGGGGGGAAACTAGCATTTTATTATGCATTGTCATATACAGTATGAAGATTACGACTGTCACTGGGGTGTAAGTTATATCAATATACCAATTAACTAACTTTGCTGGCCGACTTGGAAAACTGTTGAAATGGACATGAGTGCATATTTTTATTGTTGTAACTCACAGTGAATTGTAAAAGAGAACAAGTACTTTGCAGGTATTGTCACAGCATATATGTTTGTTGTCATTGGGGTTTGATTGTGATTGTTTGGCACCTGGCTCTCCTGCAGTACTGGTGATCCTCTTGACTGAGTGGAGGAAGGTACCAAGTGCTAGAGAGCAGGAGGGGTGTCTGTCTGTTTTACAAGAGATCTTGTGTTATGTTTTCTATTTATTTTGATGTTGTGTAAGGTATCTGAAATGTATTCGAATTGGTTTAGTTAAACTAGATAATTGTGTAAGTTAACTCATGGGCCATGGTTAGCCAGATGTTGAGTTAAGTGGGTTACCAATTACAGAACTGTTCCTTGGTATTGTCTTGCCTAGTATAAGAGGGAGGCTGCAGGGGCAGTGAGTCAGTTCAGTTGGGCTTGGGGCAACCAGAAGGTAACACCCAGGGAGACCTGCTAGGAGGCCCTTGATGGAAGGGTTATAGCCTAATAGAGTTTCTCAAGTACTGGGTTTGGTTTCCTATTTGCTTTCAAGTAAGTCTTTTGTAAAGTTTAGTCTTCAGTGTTTATTTTCTTTGTCAGGCCTGTGTGTCCACTGTAAATACACTGTAAAAACACTGTAAATACACTGCAACCGGGGGAAATAAAACACCCTAAAAGGGGTTTTGGACTCTTTTTTTTTTGGTTTTTGGTCACTCTTTGGAGCCTTGGTCACTCTTTACAACGACACTGACCTCATCTAACCCTGGATAACCATACATGGAGAAGACTGGATCATCACCTAGATCTGCATATATGGAGCCGGCCAGCAACTCTTGTTGATCTGACCTCATCAAACCCTGTACACTCAAGACACGCTCCATATATGGGCAGTACAGAATTAATTCCATATGTTGGTCTGACCCGCCATGCCAAAGTGCCAGCGCTTGCCCAGCAGTCTGCCCTCTGCTGTCACCCAGGCGGATGCGTGCACTAGAGATTAGAGACCTAGAGATTTTGTAGAATCTGGCCTGAGTCCTTAATGAGTTAAGACTAGTTTAGGGCTGGTCTAAAACACAACACAACAATTAAATGCGTAATGATAGCATATTAATCCGTCTGATCGAGCTCACATGTCATTCACCAAAGGAGCATATGGCTGTAAGGTCGTCGGGGCTAGGGCAAGTGCTACGGGCCATGATGGAGTCTGAAGAGGTGGGTTTTCAGTCTACGGCGGAAGATTGGGAGTGAGGCTGCAGTTCTGATTATAATGGGAAGTGCATTCCATAGTTTTGGGGCCAGAAGAGAGAAGACATTGGGACGTGTGGAGCGTTGCCCCGGCGTTTTTAGTGAAGGTACTTCACTAAAAACGTAGAGCAGTTTATTTTGACAGGCGAGTCTCTCGCACGGACATCAAGCAAACAGTGTGAGTTATATAAACGAAACGGACGGAATCAGGCCTGGAAGTACCGCATATAGAAACTTGCCAACTTATTTTGGCACGCGATTGCTTGCTGAACGTCAGAACGTTAAAGTTAACTGTGTTAATAAACTTCTTTCACGATAATGAGAAAGAAGTTAATTTGTACAGTTCAACCACACGACCAAATGCTATATTAAAACTCGGCAATGATATTATAAAAGCCCTTTCTACTGATGAATTGTGCACTGCACCTTTGCAGAGGTAACATTTTAATTAATTTGATTTATTGATTCCTCGGGGGATTGATTCCCTGCCCTGCACTGTCGCATTTGGAAAGCAAATGGATTATTACTGTATATGGACATGGACACAGGACAGATTAATCCATTCCGGACCAGTTTTGCCCCTTTTTTTGTCTTTTTTTTCTTGGGGATTCATCCGTTTTTGGACGTCGGAAAAGCTAGATTTCATCCGATCCAACTAGCTGTTTCCTCATCAAGGTAAGTTGACACATTTTCTTCTTTTATGTGTGTTGACAAATGCTGAGCACATCTTTTTTTGATATTTGGGGACTATTAATTGATTCAGCATGAAGACTAAAGCATTCTAAATACATATACGCATGCCTTGATCATTGGTACGGCAAGCTGACTTGGAAATGAGCGGATTTTACGACCAACATCCGCCATCGTCACGGCCAAGTTCAAGTTCATGAATGCCACACGTAACGTAACGTGCTCGTAAATGTCTGTATACGCTCACGATATGAGCATAAACGGCGTTGTGAATCTGGACCAATCACTTTTTGACTCTTGACTTGAGTATACCCACAGGACTCCATCCAGGGAAGATCTCGTTACGGTCTTTCTGTCTCACAACAACACATACTGTACTCGTGAACAAGTATATATCCACAAAGAAAGACCTAGCCTTAGAATAACCTTAGAATGTGGCTATATCCTCTAACAGCCCCATGCAGCTCTGCATGTTTATCAAAATGCTAATATGTGGCTGTGTGCGTGTGCGTGTGTGTGTGTGTGTGTGTGTGTGTGTGTGTGTGTGTGTGTGTGTGTGTGTGTGTGTGTGTGTGTGTGTGTGTGTGTGTGGGTTGTTTTCCTTCTAAACAGTATCAGCTTAATGGAAACGCCACTGAGACAGATGGCTTTAGTGCCGCTTAAGTCACCCATCCATTAGACTCTCCAGCTATAGCCTCTAAAGCTAATTGGTGAATCAAATAATCAGAGTTAAGAGGCTCAGAGGAGACATCCACCTGTGTGTGGTGGATAATGTTCTATCCCACACTTACAACAACGTTAATGCGCTGCGCGGCTGCGGTCTGATTCCTGACCCTGGGTCATTGTTCCTCACACCATTCATTCATTGGCTGAGTTCATAGGAGCCTTTATATGGAACAGGTCCAACTAAAGCCTGATTTACAACGTATCTAGATATATGAGCTTATAGAGCACCAAGTCTGGCGTATATGTTACACCAGGGTTGCCAAATCCTCCTGAATCCGGTAGGAGCCCATCTCCTGTGGTGCTCCTGAATTGCCATTTCTCATGCCAAGTCTGCCACATACGACTCGAATACAACATGTCCTTGGGTAACAGAAGGAACCAAGAAGTCCTCTAGTCTAAGAGAAACTCTAGGGGCGTTTGAACGTTTGAACAGGAACACTGTATCCTCTAAAAACAGTCAGAGTTGGACTGCACAAAATGTACTGTGAAGTGTGAACCTCTACTCTAAAAATCACACCTGTGTGAACTGAGTGGTGCAGCTCCCCTCTCCCCCTGCCTCCCTCTCTCTCTCTCTCTCTCTCTCTCTCTGTAATTAGCACAACAAAATAGAGCATTAGGCTGTGTGTGTGTGTGTGTGTGTGTGTGTGTGTGTGTGTGTGTGTGTGTGTGTGTGTGTGTGTGTGTGTGTGTGTGTGTGTGTGTGTGTGTACACATGTTTTGGCACATTTGCAATTTGGGATTTTGCACTTGATAATGTTTGCACTTTGCTATATTGTATTATTATACCTTTGCGTGATGTTGTTGTATGTTGTACATTTTCATGGTTTTGCTCTTGTTAATGTACCATTTTATTTTTATACTTGATTTTGTTTTAGGATAATGTTTGTACATTGCATGCTGTATATGGTCCATGTTTTCTTATTTTATTAACACACACATTTCGATTTCTTTATTTGAATCCACAAATTACAATTAATTTTTACAAGGAAACAAATATAACGGGGTTGTTCACTTAAGGATACACATGGCACCTCCTTCTCCACACAGACAAACTGCCTATAACAGACGAGACAGAACAGTATTTGGCAAGTTGTTTGGCTTTGCTTTTTGTCATGCCAGCTATTCTTAGGCCACTCATGGTCAGTTTATGCACATGGCCCAGGCTTCCGAATATCAGTATGGCAAATCTACAGCGATACCCCAAGTTTGTTATGCTTCCAAG
The DNA here is from genome assembly GCF_963924005.1 of Protomyctophum bolini. Taxonomy (NCBI): domain Eukaryota; kingdom Metazoa; phylum Chordata; class Actinopteri; order Myctophiformes; family Myctophidae; genus Protomyctophum; species Protomyctophum bolini. Next base: position 11,543,988 of record NC_137862.1, on the reverse strand, counting down.
TAATGGTTGATACTTAGAATATTTATCTTGGAATACCTGGTCCATGTACAAATCAAAGACACAGCCCACCTCCAGAATCAGGACCTCCTTGTGTCTGGTGTCAACAAAGACAACACTCTTGAGTGTTTATACATTGCTGCACTAGATGGCACATGCTTTCGAACTGCATCAGACACTAGGTCAATAATCCGGTCGTGGCGAGCAATATATAAGTTTTTGTATGCACTACATCCATTTGTTATGTGTGCAATGGATTCTAGGTGTTGTTCAGAATCATGATGGTTTATACAGAGTGGAGTGTGGGTGTCGGGATACCAGATTGACAGATTGTACTTGGTTGGTAATACTTGTAGTCTTGCTTTGATGGTGAATTTTAAAACATCCTCCCCAATAGCAGCATTTTTGTACATCGAATGTGAAACAGAGTGATCAGCTGAATCAACACAGGCCAACTTTCCCTGCAGTCGAAGGCCACGCCAATGTTCTTTGGCTTCAGTCTGTTTCGTGCTAAAGCAGAACCCTTCTTGCCGTTTCTTCCTGTAGTCTAGTGTCCCCTCCCTGGTGGGTGAGGGTAGCCTTCACTACCACGCTGGAGTCTGTAATTAATCCATCTGAGATGGGCACATTTTCGTTGTTTTTTGCCCATTTTAGCTGGACTCCTGTCCGATGGCAAAGGTCGTTGAGATCTGGCCAATCAGACCAGACCCCGAAGCCCTTGGCTTGTGAGTCCAGTTTCCCAGAGTCTTTCCTCCTAAAGCCTAGGAAGTTATTCTGGTCTGCAGCAGCCAGGGGTACCTTCCTCCTGCGCAGGTCCAATAGGAGTGATGCCCTGGCCATTTCTCTGACGGTGCCATCATCATTATTGAGTGCAGTAGGTGGCTTAGCCGTGTTGCTGCATAAGTCCACTCTACACACACACACACACACACACACACACACACACAGACACACACACACACACACACACACACACACACACACACACACACACACACACACACACACACACACACTAAATAAAAAGTAATTTTACTTTGAATTGAAAGTAAAATAAAATCCATATTATGGATATGAAGAATCAACTGACGGCGAGAAAACACTAATGCTACTGCCGCCGAATTAGTCATTTTCTTTGCCAGAAACAGACGGTATGAAATGTGAGCTACTGACTATCGTAAACAATATCGTAAACACCTCCCCGACAATATCGCAGAGACAGTTTGTTTATTTTTGGACCACAATGATTATATGTGACGATTTTAACACGACCCAATTCTATTCTATTCTAAATAGAGAAATTATACTTCTGCAACCTAGGGATGAGCAAGTTATGTCAGGACTATATAGATCTGCTATTTCCACGTGAGATACTGACACGCAAGCAAGTACAAACCAGGCTTAACATGTTATGATGTTTGGGGATCTGGCGAATATTTATCAAAGGCCATTACGAAGGCTTTTCATAGATCGTCTAAAGCTCATTCATTATGGAATTATCATCGTCGCCGACCATTGTGCAGCATCCATAAAGAAATAATGACATCCCATTATGAGCAGTGCAGTGGTGAGCCTATTTAGTATGTCACCTCGCTGCGATGAGGATTTGTTTATTTACGGCAGGCTGAGTTTTGATTACTCAACATTTGACGGGAACAAATCCACAGCCAATTTCCCCCTGAACCATCAAGCGTGGTAAAGACAACAGGGCCTTGATGGATTCTCCCGGGGAAGTGATCATGTCAGCCAGATATCAGAACACTCATTAAAAGACACATACCGCTCCTTTTGAACACGTTTGATTAGATTTTTAAATTACTCATGTTCCTTGAAGAATTGCCCTCGGGGGAACAGAACAACTTGAGACGTGCAAAACTAAAGTTGAATTCTGATTTCTTTCCCCACCCAGGGTAAGTGGTGCATCTCGTTCCTCGTTGCATCTTTTTTTGGGAGGGTGAGTCAGTGGTATCCCTGCACTATGCATAAATGTCTTATAATATCGAAGTACCTCTGGTGAAGGTGAAGCGAAAGCAAAAGTAGCCGGTTAATGGGAGAATCATCTAGCACTGATGTATTGCGACCAAACAGCATATGAATCAGCCAAGGAAATAGAGAGTGAATTAGTATGGGGACAGATCACCTCCCCCAGCCCTCTGCCAGTCTCCCATCATTTATTATGATGATCTATGGCTGCTCTTTATGCCCTGACTTGATATTTCAGACTCATGTGAGGTGTGGATCATTAGGGAAAGCTTTTACCATTAATAAGCAGACGTTGTTTACATGAATAATATCCTGAGAGGCAGTGAGGTTGAAGCGGTTAGAGGGAGGCATTCATCTTCTCCACACCAGTAAATATCATGCAGATGCTATTGATATTTACTGGGTTAAAGTGTGTGTGTGTGTGGGGGGGGGGGGGCTAACTACATGGAAAAGGAAGGAAGGAAGGAAGAAAGGAAGAAAGAAAGATTAGGATCCCTAATCCTTCCTTCCTTCTTTGATTAGGTATAAGAAGGAGGAAATACTAATCATCAACACAAACAAAGTTTACATAGTACATCTAGCACATCCACAACACATTGCAGCACGCTGCCTTGTGAGCTTGTAGATCGTCTATTTTCGTTGCTCGGGCTTTAGAGTCCTGACAGCACAAATCAATGTTTAGGATCTGAACAAAGGCCTAAATGATTGGCATAAATGTCAATCTTAGTGTCCAAACAATGCCGCTTGCTGTGTACTGTAGGTATGTATATACGCCAGCATGAGTAATCTGGGCCGGGCTGTTTGTGCAGGGAGTTAGCCCAGGCTGTGGGTCTTATCAGGCCAATTAATATCCAACCACTGGTAAACAGGTCACAGCCCTATCTGCCCACTCACAACAGGGTTGATAAGACAATCAGAGCAGAGCAAAGTTGACTCGTGGGACATTATCCGTGCACAAACACAAAGTACACATCTACACATGCATGCCTCGCTGTCTCGTCGTTCAAGATTCAAGAGATTTATTTGTCTCGCAAGTATGTGTGAAATATCGGTGTGACATGCTCTGCCAGACTGTGCTAACAATATAATAAATAAACAAGATATAACAAAACATGATTTAAAAACTTAGCAGCACTACCTAATAAAGTGATAAAATGTGCGTCTAAAGTGTGTCAGTGTTTACTAGGGGTGCAATATGATTTATTAGCCCAAGGTTCGGTTCAAATTTCCAAATGAAAAATGTTTCTCTATTCAGACACATTCCAATATTTTCTCATTATTAATATGATTTGGTAAAATAAATATCTGCTGTTCATAAAGGCGTATTACCGTGAAGGACGGTTCCGTTTTTAACCGAGAACCGCTGCTCCCCTATAGTGTGTACACTGTATACTATAAATTGTGCAAAAAACAGTAGGCCAATATACAGACAATTTCAAAAAGGATTCTTACAAATAATAATAATTTTTATGAATATCATTATACAAACATGAAGCACAAGGTTTTCTGTACAGGCAGGGATGTCCGTATCTAGGACACGCACACGCACGCACGCACACACACACACACACACACACACACACACACACACACACACACACACACACACACACACACACACACACACACACACACAGGCTATGCCATATGGCCCAAGTGCTCCTACTAATTACATTTATGAAAGGTTAGCCAACGACAGATGCATCACTTGACCTTTAGGAAACATCTTTTAATAACTATAAGTGAGAGTGTAAGTAAACAGACCGCACCGTTACCATGTGATGTCTGATGTTGGTGGCACGGGGGAGGTGAAGGCACTGCTAAATCACGTAGCGCTTTGACAACGTATCAGCCTCAAAATCAGCACCCTTCTGACCTGCTCGTACGCGTTAATGTCACAACAGTATGTGTCCAAACGGTTTCCCGATGTCACAACAAAACATCATCTTCAGCATGATATTCTCAAATGGTATGCAGCATCATATTCCAGTTAGTCTCACTTAGCCAGAGAACTATTACACAATCTCAGAATGCATACATTATGTATGTAAAATCATTGCTGTAAATGTTATTTTTTTGTACAGGGCGCCATTGAAGAAGAGACCCCGGTCTCATTTGGATTCCCCTGAAATAACGGTTTCAATCAAAATATAGAGTCTGGAACTTTTTTTAATATATTTCTTTTATTATTTTTTCCATTTTAAAATACAAGACATACATGACCACAAACAAAACATAGGAGATAAAACAAGAGACAAAACAAAACAGTAAACAGAACAAACGGAAACAAAACAGACCCTCACAAGTATCCACCCGCCCTCGCCCTCCCATGCCCCGGGGGAAACAGAATAAGTTACTGGGTTTGAGATTCATGCATTAAAGTAATTAAACTATTTAATTTTTATATATATATATATATATATATATATATATATATATATATATATATATATATATATATATACACATACATACATACATACACATATACATACACATACATACATAGAGTCTGGAACTACACCTCCAGAAATCCGATTAAGGAAGCTGACATTTCCGTTTGCGAAAATATATTTTAAAATATCTATATATATATATATATATATATATATATATATATATATATATATATAGTATATATGTCATTTTTTAATTTCCATTTCTGCTAAGCAGCTAGCTATATGCTTACATGATTTTGTTACACGATTGACAATGATTTACATCACCATAAATCTGCGCGACTGTAAAGACGAAATGGAAGGTTGAGAGGAGGCTTCACTTCCGCTTTATCGCTTACTCCTGATCAGAGCTTCCGTGCTCCAGAATGTATATGCATTTGAAATTTGCGAGAGGCAACAGTCTGCCAACGCGAGACTAGTCATGTATTAACATTGCCCTGCACTTATTGGCTTTGTGGTGCCGCACAGAAATCAGCTCTCCTGGTTAGACACTGTAGAGCTGTGGGCTGGGCATTAACCAAAGCTCTCCTGGTTAGACACTGTAGAGCTGTGGGCTGGGCATTAACCTCTGTCACTCAAGTGACTACTGGCCAATCACGGCGTGTCTTTTCCGGGACTTCTGTTACGCTTCGCAAGGAATCTTTTGCCCCTTCTCGAGAACACACGCCCCAGAAGAACACACGCCCCAGAGCTGGAAGATATATACCTTTATATGTCTATGGCTTAGAGTAGGACCTTTGACCCTGCTGTTTAGACAGCACGACCTATTGACCCCTGCATATGCCGGGCCATAGCTAATAACACACAAGCACACGCGCACACACACACACACACACACACACACACACACACACACACACACACACACACACACATTGACCACTGAGTGCTGTCATTTTCTTAATTTCGACCTGTATATTCGAGCCTCGCACCGTATGGATTTTATTCTAACCTGGAGTGTTGCGGGTTGTCTGCTTCGGCAGTACTTTCTTGCTCACTGCAGCACACACACACACACACACACACACACACATACACAACGTGTCACGGTGTGGCGCTCGTAGATTTGCTTCCGTTATACTGTATATGGCATATGCTTTAAATAATCATTTATTAATCATAATCGATGCAAAGGTTTGAAATTATTGATTTGGCCTTTCCCCAGAGGGTCAGTGGTCAGGCAGGCGAGCAGGGATCAGTAGACATCCGGCTCCCATACACTCATCCTCTGTGCCTGCAACTACCGTGTTAAATGGGAATTACGGCCCTGTGCATGCTGAAACCTAATAGGCCATCGGGGAGAGGGGAGTAAGATGGGGAGTAAGTATAAGAGCTGGGCGTCAAACCGGAGGGGGTGAAGTGATGGCTGGAATGGGACTGAGAGACAGTTTGCGTTCCCCGGCCAATTTCTGGAATCAGTGATGAGTGATGGGAACAGGGACACGTCCTGGCTATGCCACCCTGTGGATTATTAAGATTACCAGAAGTCCCGCCTCTATATGCCTATTGACCCAACCAGGAAGCCTCTATGCCTATGACCCAACCAGGAAGCCTCTATGCCTATATGACCCAACCAGGAAAAAGGCGTGTGGCTTAACGTTTCATCCCTTTAGAGAATGATGTAATTAACAGGCTCCGTTGAGCAGCTCATTCTCGGCGGACAAGACGAGATTGGCCTGGTTTCTGGAGGAGGGATGTGTATGTGTGTGTATGTGTGAGTGTGTGTGTGTGTGTGTGTGTGTGTGTGTGTGTGTGTGTGCACGTGTGTGTGTGTGTGTGTGTGTGTGTGTGTGTGTGTGCACGTGTGTGTGTGTGTGTGTGTGTGTGTGTGTGTGTGTGTGTGTGTGTGTGTGTGTGTGTGCGTGCGTGCGTGCGTGCAAGCCGTGCATGCGAGAGAGAGAGAGAGAGAGAGTGAGAGAACCTCATTTGCCAAATATGCACAACATCCCTGGTGTACCCCGGGTTGTCCTTGAAAGCAACCTTGAGTATTCTCTGTGTTGCTGTCTGATACAGCTGTATTGATTGTACAAAGTTGTTCTATTTAAAAACACAAATAATAATGCGTACTGGTGCGAATGAGGCCAAAATTATTTTTTTACCAGGTAAAATATCAATATCTGGCTCCTCAAACACCACAAACATTTTAAATAATTCCCCAGAGGAGCAGACAGCATTTATCAGGAGCCATCATCAGGAGACCACCACTTTGTGCCGTCTCTGTCGTGTCCTCTGAAGTCATGTTAGATTGTTAGAACCATATGCTAGTCATATGTATGACTTTCACTTGTAGCATTACAAGTCACAACATAAGCTTGGACAAAATGACACCGCCGGGCATGTACTGTATGTTTAGAAACAAAGCGCTCTTACAAAGCGCAATTACAGTGCAGACAGCTCCAGCCGGCCCTCATTAGTGATTAGTGAAACTGCCATCCCAAACATGCTTTATGAGCGAGTGAAAGACAAACAGCATGTGGTTGGTAAGCTTTCTAGTAGCGGTAACCAAGCAGCTAGATAAAGAATAATTACATTTTGAGAAGATATTTAGCAATTTCTTGTTTTTGTTTGAATTTGTACTTTGTATCTGTCTTTTATTCTTGTGTGACCAGTAGGCTACAATAAACAATATTAACTGCTGCATAAATGCCACGGAGCATTCTTTGTCATAATTAATAGCGCTTGGATTGTCATCTCGTTAATTATTTATATCTGTTTAATCAAGGTTTTACATCATTTCTGTGATGTAAACACTGCTATCACTCGGTTGTATTATGCATGCTAGAGAGAGAGAGAGCTCTTTAATTATCGTTGTTTATATCATTCAGGCTGTAACTTCCATTTCAACAAGAATGGAAAAACAACACGCTTCCAGGCCCTGCAAGCATTATAGTAGCCTAGTACATACATTTGTATTGTAATGATGGTGGGTTTCGGATCTAAAGGAGTAGTCAGGACAACTACGACGTACAATGTCCGACTAAGCGTTTGGTGGGTACTAGAGTACCCTATAGACTGTATAGAGTACCCTATAGAGTACCCTATAGAGGCCAATAAGGAACCGGAAGGTCACTAGTTCGCCTATAGGGCCTGGTGTATGTCCCGAAGTGCCCACACACACACACACACACACACACACACACACACACACACGGTCATATAATAACTGGAGTCGACTTTATGGTCATTTTTTAAATAAATGGGACCATAATTTTCCACAGACTTTAACCTAGTGACTGGAAGCAGAAAGTATTCATGACCATGTTTATTAAGGTAATACAGTCTAGGTGAAGTTGGGCCCAAATACATGGACCTCTATGGGGTTTTTTGGGCCCAATGACAGACAGCGCCACAACAGGCCATTATATGAACTTTCAGGAAGTCAGGATTTCCCCCCTCTGGTGACAGCATGGGCAGAAATGTTTGTTACAGACAGCATGGAAGGGTGGCACAAACTAAAGCAGAAATGTTTGGTTTGATTAACTTAACATGATGGACAATGAGAAACTTGTGATGTAACTTTTAAGACACGCTGGACCTTGAGAAGGACAAACTCAAAGAATTAGCACTTGGCTGGAAAGGGGGGCAAAAGGTATTTGTGTTTTTGATGTTTTCTTGTTATTGTTCACTGAATGTTTAGAGTTTCATGGTTTCCTGATCTGTTTAATGTGTATTATGGTGGACTGATGGTTTATGGTTCAGGATGCATTGGTTGTATTTTATTGTAAATGCAGGCAATCTAATGGGAAATGTGCAATGTTGCATTTGTAGTTTTATGAGATGTGTACTGATCTGTAATGTATTGTGACTTGTGAGGTGTTGATGCAATGTTTATTGTTTTATTTTTATTTATTTCTGTATTCTATCTTGTTGCAGTTTTCACGTTGAGAGACTACTAAATAAAATGGTAAAACTGCAGTCGAGCCTCAACTCCTCGGGTGCAGTAGGCTACTTAGTTTAGACAGTTTTTGGTTTAGACTAGTCATTGGTTAGACCAGTCATTAGTCCTACAACTACAACCTATCTCAAACCCTCACCCTAAACCTAACCTCCCATGGGGTAGCACACCTAAACCTAACCTTAACCCATGTCTAACCAATGCCTAGTCTAAACTAAATATGCACCCTGTAAGAGAAGTTTTAAGATGAGAATACTATCCACCTGTTGGTTGTCTGTCAGAGGACCTATTCTTACAGGTCTCATTGTGTATAAGAGAGAGAAATGTAAAGTGTTGGGGAGGCTTGCATACGTGCACCTCCCTCGGCTGGTACAGACCAGTTGTTGTAATAAAAGTATCATTGTTTCAGTCCACTCTCTGCCCTGTGTATTTCTTAATGACTCTGATGTGAGTTCTAAAAATATCCACTTCAACCCCAACTCCTTATTGCCAGCTGTTAGATAAGTTGAGCATTTGAATACGTCTGTAAGGTCGTCGGGGCTATAGGGCAAGTGCTACGGCAAGTGCTACTTACTTATATTCAAAGCGTCTCTCTCCGCAGGTACACAAGTGACCAGTGACTGCACTACACACCAGAACGCTGTGTGCACTGACTGCAGTACTAAACATCCAAGGCTGAGTGAGAAGAAGATGGCAGCCAGGAGATTGAGGCTGGTCGGTGCCATTGATACTGGGAGGAAAGTACTGACCAGCTAGCGAGATGTATGGAGGATGGAGAGGACTGGAGAGGAGACGCCGCTGGCTGGAGGGCTTATCATGATCTAGAGAGAGAGAGAGCCGGAGACGGAGGGTTCCACAGTTTGACCCTGGCATCACTTACACAACTGATGAAGTCGGCTCAACGTAGGAACTTTGTTTTCTTGCTTCCTTGCTTCCTTGCTTCCTTGCTTTCTTGCTTCCTTGCTTCCTTGCTTCCTTGCTTTATTGCTTCCTTGCTTCCTTGCTGCTTGTGTTGTGTGTATACTAGTGTGATTCAAGCTGGTGTATTATTACTGTCATTTTGGGACCCTGCAGTGACTGGGTGGCAATGAAACAAGTTTGTGGCTCTGGAATTGAATGCTGATGTGAATCTATACAGTTTGTATGTTGTGTTCTCTCTGCCGTTGAAGGTATGTGAGTATAGCTGTATTGCTGTAAATGCTGGTGTGCATCATGACTTGAAGTTAACAGCTTAGTTATTGGCCTTAACTCTTCCACTAGAGTTTCGTTGTGAGTTGGTGTGACAGGCTGGATGTATTGGTTCATGACTGGCATGGTGGCAAAGAATATCTCACTCACTCACATCCTCTCTATCTCTCCCCCACCAACAGTGAAATTCAGCTGCTTTGCACTGCAGTATAATTGTGCCTAATTTCTGTTGCCCCTCTGATTGATGTGTTGATGTATGGAGTCCCCTCAGTGTGGCAGATGTATGGAGTCCCCTCAGTGTGGGAGACATCAACCCCGCACGGAACATGTTCTTCTGCTTACAAACGTAGAACACGTCAACTTGACATTCCAACTGACCCAGAGAGGACTGATGGAAATGCAGCTTAGTTGAGAGGAGTGAAGTTCAGTTGAATAGATTACAAGCTTTCTAAATTTAATCTAAATTCAACCAACTATTTCAACCAACTATGAATAGAATATTCAATTATTTAAATGCAATGCAGTTGGGTTGGGTCCCACTCAGTCCCACAGTGTCTTCTCTCTGACTTTGTCTGACCCGTGGTAGAGCATGGGTTTTCAACTGGTGCTATTGCAGGTGGTCCCTGGACATATGGATATATATATATATGTATATTATATATATATATATAACTTTCTCCTATGCATGACCTTTGAAGATTACGTAATATGGCAGCCAAGTCTAGGGGATTTTAATGATTGTTTACGTCATGTGACTTATTTGCTACTCTTGTTTCTTGTGAATAATAATATCTTGAGAGAGGACTTGGGGTGTACGTTTTTAGTCCAGGGGAAAAATACTTAAATAGTTGATACATTCAAACTTGGCTGTATCCAACAAAAATGTTGTGCCTTTGAAAACTATAGATTTTTCTTGTACAGCTCATAAATGTAGCCTGTGATTAGTGAGTAACAAGGATAAAAAATAATAATATCTTACACCGTGGAATGGTGCATGAACCCCCCCACCACTATTGTGTCTATGATGGACCCACCTGACACAATTACGGTGGTCCCCAGGTTGCTCTTATAATAGTCAGGATGGTGGTCCCCAGGTTGCTCTTATAATAGTCAGGATGGTGGTCCCCAGGTTGCTCTTATAATAGTCAGGATGGTGGTCCCCAGGTTGCTCTTATAATAGTCAGGATGGTGGTCCCCAGGTTGCTCTTATAATAGTCAGGATGGTGGTCCCCAGGTTGCTCTTATAATAGTCAGGATGGTGGTCCCCAGGTTGCTCTTATAATAGTCAGGATGGTGGTCCCCAGGTTGCTCTTATAATAGTCAGGATGGTGGTTCCCAGGATGGTGGTCCCTCCCTGGGTCAAAATCAGTTTTACTTGAAACCCCCCTGGGTTAGGCCTACTGTATATAAGAATATATCTATATTTAGTTTTACTTTTAGGATGTTATTGTGGTCAATGGATTATTAAATAACAAAAGGATGCAATGTGACAGGAGATGAGATTAATTTATATACACTGCTGTGTTCGTCATCTATTTTTATATGGATGAAGATCCATGCATGTTAGTTTGAGTCAGTACTGGAACTGTACCTACTTGTACCCACTGACCGCAGCCCATTTTATACTGTCAAATATATATATAAATATAGCTGAACTACAAACTCACAATTTGTAGATTTGCTATTTTCTTTCAATAATTTTTGCACAAACTGATACATGACTCACATAGACAGACTAACCGACATACCTACATACATTATACATACATACGTCCATACATCATCTTCTTCTTACTACTTACTTATATCACTATTCATGTACTCTTAGAAATCATAAAACCTTTGTTCTTTAACATGAATGGTTCCTTAATTTGCCAAACCTCTTGATAATAATATTTCTGCGTATTCTCCTCCCATGTATTCCACAAATGGGCCCCAAACCAAGAAGAATCCATCCATGTCTCCTTGGAGAACATGGCTATTTTCATGTTTTGGGGAAAGTTTAGGACATTTTTAATTTTGGAAAGTTGGCTAAACAGGTTAAGGTTATATAGGTCATGAGCTGGAAAAGGAAATGCATCCAGGTATGACATCAAAGTATTTCACTGTCCCATTTATTTACGCTATAGATATAAGTTTCTAGTAACCTACTGTACGCTAATTACGTTAAGCTATTAACGTATTCGTGCCAAAATGCCATGTTGTCGTCACAATAATTACAATAGAGGTGGTTTAACATAACCAGCCAAATGACAGAAACAAGACAAAGATATGGTTGAAAACAAATAATAACAAAGAAAAAAACAAAAACGAGTTGGGTAGATGATTAAAGAAATAACAATAGTGTGTGTGTGTGTGTGTGTGTGTGTGTGTGTGTGTGTGTGTGTGTGTGTGTGTGTGTGTGTGTGTGTGTGTGTGTGTGTGTGTGTGCGTGTGCGTGCGTGCGCGCGCGTGCCATGATCTGGGCTGTATGGTCAACTGACGGCCAGGGTGCCATGCACATGCGGCCCCGACCTTCACTTAATGCGGCCTGCGGTTAATGGAATACTGATATATTGATTTCAGCTGTTCCCATTCCAACCATACAAACATGACCCGCTATAAATACTTGTGTCTATATTATTAGTTGAATTACTTTTTTGTCCAATGTATTTGTATTGAAGTCGAAAATCTAAAATAGCAATTACAAAATAGCAAAAATAGCGGATTTACAAGCTCAAAGCGTTTTGATCAGCTATTTTTGCTATACTTTTGTGTATACTATAAGATAAGATGTCTCTGCCTGAGAGCAACTATATGCAATGTGGCCTCCTGGAATGAGTGAGGGAATATAGTGGCCCTCTCCAAAGTTGTCCACTCCTGATCTGGGCCATATCTGTCCCTCTGCACCTTCTGACCATGTTCGTTAGCCCTGGACATTTAATTATTTCTTCCTCTTTGGGCTATGTTCTTCAGCCTTCAAACATTTTGTTGCATCATTTGTTCTATTGAATGTGTGTTTGTTGTTAGTCTTGTTTCCTTGGCTGTTGCATTTGTGTTGTATTTTATGCCTATAGTTTCTGTAGTTCTATAGTATACTCAACCTAGGTTTCTAGGTTTTGTAGTTCTGTTTATCTGGTTGTTACTCACATGTCTTATTTCGAAGTATTGCCTTTGTGTTTGTCTGTTGTCTGTCTTGTCTCACCCTGTGTTAATCAGTCCCCTAGTTTATATCTGTGTTGACTGACTGTTTAGTGGACCTGTGTCTAGTTCTAGTGTGTCCAGGTCTTTGTCACTTCGTCAATGGACGGTAGTCATGTGTTTGGTTTTCTCTTTGTGTATTCCTAAGACTTTTTTCCTTTATACTCCTAGAACTTCATTGAGGTTGGGGATTCCAACCAAAGGTTTTTTTTAGGACATTCGGTAAATTGTGTATTATTAGACCATTGCTATTCTCTGTTCCACAATGCTCATAAACCCCAATGAAACCCTTCCTATACAAGCAGAACTTGAAGCAGGCGTTGCCCATTGTGAAAAAGATCCACTGCTAGTCTGATGAATCAGACACTGTACCACATGACTGTTTGGATGCACTGGGATGTGTTGTGACCATGTGGTGGATCTATTGGTGGGGGAATCTGATTGGCCCCAAGTGCCCCTCTTAATAATTGTCTTGCGTTCGTAAATACGCTCTGAGCACACAGGTTAGTGCTCTCTGGCTGTTTGTACATTCAGAGCACACACCAGACGCACACTTTTTATCATTGGCAAGAGCAATGGTTGTGGCTATAGTTTGGTACTCTGGATCTGGTCTGTGGGTTTAAACTGCCATAGCGCGGCATACAGCTAATAGAAAGTGGTCATCCGTCACAGAGATGCAGGGTGGGGGACCGATGGGGTTGATACCTGAGCTCAGACTTTCAGAGTGCATTTATGAATACACTAGCACTCTGCATTCAGAGCCATCATCATTAGACTCAAATATAGATGGACAATTTAGGCTTCCTACCAACCATTCTGCTGCTGTGGCTCATATCCGTTTTTTTAGCATTATGCAATTATTTAGTCACGGTGCAGTTTCTTTGCCCATGTCAACTTGGGAAGTCAGTTCAGATTCAGATTGAGCGTAAAAAAATACTTTTGGGTGAGGAGGACCCCCTCGTAAACTAAATGCTGCATCTCAAGGGGCGTATGCTGGTTGTAATTATCTGGCAGAAATATGAGGTATTTTATCCTATGTGTTTTGTGAAGTCCACATGGGTGCACTTTCTTGTTATTTTGCCCTGAGCGCCAGATTGCCTCACACCATCTCTGCATGTGCCTCATACTAATCCTGCGTGCACTGGGGGGTGGGCATCATAATAGCCTGCAATGGGGCCCACTGTAACCAAGTTACACCGCTGCTCTCCAAGGCTCATGACCAGGGGCCAGAAAGGGGCCATACTCTATTGTAGTGTGTGTGTGTGTGTGTGTGTGTGTGTGTGTGTGTGTGTGTGTGTGTGTGTGTGTGTGTGTGTGTGTGTGTGTGTGTGTGAGTGTGAGTGTGAGTGTGAGTGTGAGTGTGTGTGTGTGCACGTGTGCGCGCGCGTGTGCGCGTGCCAAAGAATGATGTGATCCTTTGTCCTTTTAAAACGTATTAAAAACGCAAATTAAACATTGAAAACATAACTCGTGGAACTCGTGATTGGGGGGGAAGCTGTTCTACCTCAATTAACTCGGGAAACTTGTTAAAGGGAGGGAAAGTGTAATAGCAAGCGTTGTGAGCTTGTAGATTGGCTATTTTCTGTCACGGCACGCTCCTCTGCCCTTGGACTTTGTCTGTGTTTTGGGACTTATTACTTGTATTTATGTTCTGTACCTTATTTTGTAGTTTTGTTCCTAGTGTTTCCTGTCTGCCTTGTTTGCTGTCTCCTGCCTTGTCTCACCTCCCTGTATTAGTGTAACCCATAGCCACCTGTGTCCTGTTGCCTGTTAGCCTATCCTAGTGTTGATTGTGTTTCAGTTCACCTGTGTGTAGTTAGTCTTGTCTATATATATGCCCCAGTGTTTTCAGCTCCTTGTCAGTTTGTTGTCGTGATTGATGTGGTCAGTTCCTCCTTGTGTTTCCCTAGTTAGTTATTCCAAGTCCTAGTTGTTTCACAGTGTGCGTGTTTGAGTATTAAAACCACTTGAATTCACTCCTCTGCCTGTGCCTGGTTCGTCCTACACCTCCAGAACCACATTGTGACCATTTTCAGCATGAAACCAAGTGTAAAATCAGCCATTACGGCATGCCAAAATACATTTTTGTCGACAAAATCGACTGTACAAGTGTACATTTAGTTGACTAAAATCGTATATTTAGTCGACTAAAACTACACTAAAACTAAAACATTTCAGATGACTAAAATATGACAAATTTAATCAAACTTTGCTGTCAAAATCAACACTGCCTTGAAACAAGAGTAAGACTAAGAAGTATTTATCTCATCCTGTATGGAGGCGACACTCAGCTGGGTCTCGATCTGTAATCTGATATGGTGTGTAATCCATGCCATAAAACTACATGGGTCATTTCCACTTAGATATAACTCAATCCCCCATCTGTATTTACGCGGGGCTGCTTTGATCTCTTTGCGGAGATGATAACAGGCTTTTAGATGTTCCCCCTTTGTCTCCTGGACTTGTGTGGGGACCAACAAAAACAATATACTTAAATATATAACAATTCGAAGCCTATGAGACGTGACCGTGGCAGAGGAGGACGCGTGCAGGGCATTCCAGACCGTGGCAGAGGATGACGCGTGCAGGGCATTCCAGACCGTGGCAGAGGATGACGCACGCGTGCAGGGCATTCCAGACCGTGGCAGAGGATGACGCGTGCAGGGCATTCCAGACCGTGGCAGAGGATGACGCACGCGTGCAGGGCATTCCAGACCGTGGCAGAGGAGGACGCGTGCAGGGCATTCCAGACCGTGGCAGAGGAGGACGCGTGCAGGGCATTCCAGACCGTGGCAGAGGAGGACGCGTGCAGGGCATTCCAGACCGTGGCAGAGGATGACGCACGCGTGCAGGGCATTCCAGACCGTGGCAGAGGATGACGCGTGCAGGGCATTCCAGGGCAGGTGATCACAGCATCCGTTACAATGAGTAGTAGTAGTAGATCCATACTGCTTCAAGTCATTCATCATTGTCCAGGACTCCAGCCAGGTGCTGAAAGAAATTAAGCACATAGCAAATTAACACAACAACGCACACACACACACACACACACACACACACACACACACACACACACACACACTATTTAAGAAGGCTAACCCTAATTCTTGGTTAATCTCTTTTTTATATATATATATATAGAGACAGTAAGCTGACAGGAAAAGGGGAGGGAGACATGCAGCAAAGGCCGTCGGGATCGGGAGTCGAACCCACGGCACAATGGATTACCAGTAGCCCAAAATAATCATTAAAATAATGTTCCACAAGACAAAACATACTTCAAAAAATAAGTTAATCATTGTAGTCACAGTCAGTTTGAGACAAAGAAGCAGCGAAAAGCCACGGCTCAGAAATGTGAAATCCGCAATCTCACCACCCTGACGAACAAGAAGAAAGCGATCATTTTTCAACCACCTACATTTTCAGACAATCTTCTACAATTATCCATGAGGAAAGCTGAGAATCATGACAGTTTGCAACAATATGAGCCTGAATGTTGTTCACCTGGTATTGCATGCATACTATAATTTACCCTCATCCGTATGTCTTCATTAATCAACTGATAGTAGAGGCACATGGCATGGAATAATTCACGAGAAATGACGATAACACATTTTTATTAAAATAAAACAATGTGCACATATAATTTCAATGGGTGGCCAACAGCTGCTAGCATATAGACATGGTCATCAACGCATGTAATTGATTATTCATATTGAATTTACCACTTCACTGGTATGTTATTCGAGACTATGGGTCTGTGAAATTGTTTTAGGCTCTATATTTTGTGGATTCTCCTCTATGTGTTGCAAATTTGGGGTCCATGGGACAATTAATACATTCATTATTTTTGGCATTGTTTTAATCAAATTGGGGAAGCCAGCTAGTTGTAAAGAATTGGTATGGAATATCAAAAATGTGTATAAAGTTTGTCACATGCAAACTCTGTAGTGGGAGTAGCAAAACCTGTTTTGTGCAAAATGCGGCGGAAATGTCAGGAACCAACAAGGTTTGTAGGACCCAAAATGCAGGACACAAGGCAGTGCTGACAGTCAGTATATTTATTCACCATCGAACACCACAAGAACACAAACTCCACAAAACTACAGAGGACTCCTAACACTCTAGTTACAAACTGGCAAAGAGGGACAGAACACATGAGGCTAATATCACTCAGGAAGTAACTCAACACAGGTAAACCAAATAATCAATAATCACAGGGCAGGGTGAGACAACAGAGGTAGCAGGGTTACAAGGACAACAGGAAACAAAGGTAACGGGTTGCCAAATAGACCAGTCACCCACGTACAAGAAGAAGAACCAGGTAGCTCCATGGGTAGCTCCCCCTTCACGCAACCCTATCAGGGTGACGCTTCCAGAACACAACGTGGTTGTGGACGTCGCTCGCTGTCTGCTTTCTATTAACACATCCATGGAGGTGACAGACAGGCTGACAGGCAGCACAGTGCATGCAGGCAGAGCGCGCCACGCCGGGATGGTTATATATTTTAGGCTACATAAACGTTGCTGCGCCGCCTATCACAAGGCATTTTATTTACATCATGGTTTTACATTCACCGTTGCTGATGAGCAGCGCTTTGTAGGCGAGAAGGGAGGCTTGTTCAGGAACTCCATTATATCATATTATATGGCTTTGCATCAATGTAATAAACATAATTATGCGCTGTGAGCCAACGTGAGCCATGATGTCATAAGTTTTGCGGATTCGCCGTTATGCCTGTTTATATGGAGACCATATAGGAAACGGCGTTCTCAAAGGGTCAATAAAAAATGAGAACGCAACGGGACTTTGCCGTTTTATCTGGAGATGGTCGCCGTCTAAAAGAGGCCTTATAGTCGTATATATCAAACACCACAGGTGTCGCAAACTCCACCAAATAATCAATAATCACAGGGCAGGGTGAGACAACAGAGGTAACAGGGTTACAAGAACAACAGGAAACACTGCAAAATAAGAGTACGTGATAAGACCATAGGAAGTGCTTAAAAATAAGGTACACAATAATATAACAGCAGTACGTGACAGGAAATAATGGTACCAGTAAGACGCGCAAACGCGGGAAGCGAACGCAGCTGAGACCCTGCAGATCATGTCTGTCTGTCTGTGTGTCTGTCCCGCTGTTACTGTATATGTGGACCTGGCCCCTTTTGTGCCCATATATGGAGCTGAGTGATTTGTTTGTGATTGATGCAACACACTCCATATTTGGACGTATTGATGCAACACACTCCATATTTGGACATATAGCGGGACAGACAGACACACACACAGACAGACATGATCTGCTAGGTCTCATAGTAAGTGCTCACTGCATTCGCAACAAGACTCACAACATAATGCAGGCTGGTGTAACGACACCATGAGACTGATTTCAGATATTTGGGGTGAAGTGACTTCCTTGGCCTATTGGCAGAGTGCACAAAACATTTGCTGCTGAGTGGTCCAGCAGTTTGCAAGATTAGCTGGGCACATGCACACACACGTCACACACACACACACACACACACACACACACACACACACACACACACACACACACAGGCACACACACACACACACACACACACACACACACACACACACACACACACACACACACACACACAGATGCCTGTTTCGGTTGAGCTAGAATGACAATCTGCAAGTGCATGAAGACTGTGTGACACTGTGTGTGGCACATGGGCCTGTTGCAGCCCAAAGGGAAGGAATCGGTCTCCATGTTTCCATGTTCAGCTTAGTCAAGCTCATTTTATGGTGCGTCAACAAAATGTCTCTTCCACAAGCCAAGTTGTGGGACGCTAATCCTCTGCAACAGTGATTAAGTAACTTATCTCTAATCTTCCTCCTTGGGGTCTGGGTGGGGGCGTCCCAGCGACAAGAGGTTCTACACCCGCCATAGAGACACAGCAAAACAGCCTGAGGAGGGCAACAAACAGCAGCACATCGTTCCAGTAGATTTGGCTTTCAATGGGGCTTCGTTCTTGAATAATGCGTTGGCTGCTTCCGTGGCGCGGTGCTTTGGGGAGAAGAAGGGAAACATAATGATGTAAAGAGACATTTGGCTTCCAGAATCGTCTTATCTTCTCAGATGTGCAGCTGTTAAGTCTAATTTATATTTTGATGGTTGGCAACCTCACTCAATGAAACTCTGTGTGTGGTTCTCGGCTGAAAAACACACGCCACATCATGTAACATTACAACCACCATATAGGCCTCCACATGATGAAAGATGAAAGATCCTATAAAGATGGTGCGGCAATGATCAGGTCACTCCGATTAGACTGCTTTTATTTAGTCATTTTGTTGGTTTACTTAAAAAAAAGTTGTGAGAGGCCTGCAGATTGCAGGAATGCCCAAGCCAAGTGCTAAGGCATTTGAAAAAATATTTTCAGTGTCTGCGATAATTGGCAGTCGCCATATATGGAGGAGACGATGCTTCCTGTACCCGTGATCTGTGTCCTGAAACACTTGTTGAGTTTTCCGCGTGTGCGTGAGCGCGCGCGTGTGTGTGTGTGTGTGTGTGTGTGTGTGTGTGTGTGTGTGTGTGTGTGTGTGTGTGTGTGTGTGTGTGTGTGTGTGTGTGTGTGTGTATTTTGTCACGGCTGAATTACCCTCAGTGCATGGGATATTAATCATCTGCTCAACCAACTCTCGTGTAGGAGCTCACTATTATTCTGCAGTGAGCATACAGTTAGCACATCAGACACAGTCAGATCTCCCACGTGGGTACTTGCCTGGTTCTATGTTGCGTCTGGAATATCCAAGCGTTTGCAGTGCTTGGTCTCAGCGGCAGTAATTCCCAGCCAGCTCCATCTGTTAGCCATGGTAGCAATCCTTGTTCCTTGGCAAGTTTATCATGGTTTTGGACAGCATGGACATGGAGAATATTCAATTCTGCCCAAAGGGCTTGGATTGTTTTCCAAGTTGTCTGTTTGTGGGTTTAGCAACGGGTCCGGGGACCCCCGAGGGGTCCTTGAGTGGGTTCCAGGGGGGTCACCAGCTAAATGAGTTAATATACTCATCAAAGTTTTATCACTTTAACATTGTGAGCTTTTAGATCTGCTATTTTTAAAGAAATCTTGCAATCTTATTTGATTTTAACAACAATCTTGTATGGGTATCCCTGGCACAAAATAATTTCAGATGGAGGTCAGATGTTTGGACATGTGAAAAGGTGGAATGAGGGGTAGTCTACTTTGAGAGAAGGATGCTAAAGATGAGGTTTCTGGATGCTGTGAGAGACGACATGCAGGTGGCAACTGGCAGGAGTCACAGAGGAGCAGAAAACAGAACCAGATGGAAACAGATGATCCGCTGTAGCGACCCCCACAGGAATTAGCTGAAAGAACAGGAAGAGGTCCGCAGCTAAATACATATTAATTTGGGGTCCTTGAGGTCAAACCCATTGAAGTTTCCAGATCTAGTGCAACTGTAACAATTATTTATAAGGCAAGGAATAGAATACTACCTGGAAATATACATAGCAGACACTGTTCAAGGATACATAGGGATCAAGGGGATAGGTATACGACGTATTGAGAAGGGAACTGAATTTAAAACAGCTTAGTGCTCACACAACTCTGGAGAGCATGTGCATAATATCTGTCTGTGGAGTGATGTTATGGAATGGTTTACAGGAAGATGTGAAATCATTTCAAAAACAGTTCAGGCTGATTATTCTGGAGAGTTATACAGACTTTCTGTTTGCGGGATTTATATATACCGTACACGGCGTACAGTATATAATACCAGTGAGACGCCGGCGCGACCTCGCGGTTGCGTGCACGCATCCGCCTGGGTGACGGCAGACTGCTGAGCGAGCGCTGGCGCTTTGGAATGGGGGGGGTCAGATCAACATATGGAATGAATTCTGTACTGGCCATATACGGAGCGTGTCTTGAGTGTACAGGGTTTGATGAGGTCAGATCAACATTATGGAATGTCAGAACCGGTCAGCTCCATATATGGAGATGTAAGGGTTTGAGGTTTGAGGTCAGATGTAGAGTTATTGCATAATATTAATTTTACACAATATTAACCTACAATACCCCATAATCCATCAGTTCATTTTACATAATATTAACCGAATATATGTCGGTAGTGTTAGACATATATATATATATATATATATAATAACGAGGTGGTGAATGGAATTGTCTGTATAAATGTCAGGTGATGTTTGTCAGCAACTCAACATAGCACCTGACGAAGCTCACATTGAAACATGCTAATAAATGGTTTAATGCAGTAGTAAGTTGTCCATCTCTGTACAGTGCCTTCCTTAATGGTCCATCCTTTTTTACACTTTATATTACTCTGCCTAGAGTTGCACCTCCTACGTGTTCTTTTTATGTTTAAACTTATTTATTAATACATCATTTTGATGCAGTAAGTTGTCCGTCTCTGTTCCCTGGAGTGTGCAGTCCCTTCCTTGGAAGGTTTTTCTCTTTTTTGATGTCTATGCCTGCTAACTATAGACTTGCACCTCCTATGGGTCTTTTTGGATGTGCAGGAGTCCCTTTTTTGTCTCATATATTTATATATATATATATATAATTCCCTTACATCGCATGATATAATGCCCTGTGTTGTGCAAGGTGTTGTGAGCTTGTATAGATCTGCTATATCACTGCTTTTGTGTGATGCGTATGATGAAGCAGGGTGTTCATATACAACAAAACGTTAAAAGGTTGAAACACGGAGATACAAGGTTTCTGTCAGTCCGCGACGATATAAGGTTTAATGTGGCTGCCAGAAACTATTTCATTGAGGGGATGTGATTTGGGACGCTAATGAATGAATTAGCTATAGAGATGCTGGTGTATGAAAAAACGAGCTTCAGAGAAGACCTCCCCCTTACCTTTTCCTTCGCCATGATCTCATCCCGGGCTGGGGATGAGTCATCGTATTGACCGTGTCTGGAAGGAACAACGTTCCTCTTTCAGCCTCATTCCATTAAAAGCCCACAACCACAGTGATGTATCAATAACCCTAACCCTAACCCACATGCCCCCTCCGGCAACACCTCACAGCAAAAACACAATTAATCACAATTGCATATCATTGTGTCTCAGTTCTCCCTTCCCTATATAGTACCTTGGTGGTCTCTAGTATAGAAATGTGGTCTTCCCACCTCAGAGTCGGGACAACACAATTAATCCCCACCCTTTGGCAAGAATTTTAAACTCACCTCAGGGCCTGTTGTATGATGGATGCAACATACTTCATGTTTTCATGTTAGTTCATGTTACTTTAACATATTAAATAGGGGTTGTACACTGAAATGAATGCATATTGTTTTTATTGAGAGATGAGAATGTGTATATAGACTGCAAGCCTTGGTCAATTAACCTTGCTTCATGCACACATGGAAGTGTGCACTGTGCAGTGTGGTAAACATGTTTAATGATACATTTTCCATGCTGGCACATGGGAATGTTGGCAATTGATATTGTGTTTGTTTGATAGTGATGCACATACGGCATGTGCGCACTGCGTGCACGCACACATGCACACACATATACATACACATACACACTGTAGTGTACACACAAACCTAGACAAGGGATCGCACACACACACACACACACACACACACACACACACACACACACACACACACACACACTCACACACACACACACCAGAGTGTATTCATTAGTCATTGTGTCATAAAAGCATTGTCAGCATGAACAATAAACATGGTTCATCCACAACAGGGCCTTTGTCCGTCTAAAGGAAATAGTTTTGGCAGCCAGTATACTTCTAACAATGCAATAATAACCATTATTTAATCACATGCATGCACGCATGCGCGCACACACACACACACACACACACACACACACACACACACACACACACACACACACACTCACACACACACAGTGGAGACTGGAGGAGGAGAGAGGACATGCAGAGACAGAGGAGGGCAGAAGCAGGGTGCAGTGGAGACTGGAGGAGGAGAGAGGACATGCAGACAGAGACAGAGGAGGGTAGACGCAGGGTGCAGTGGAGACTGGAGGAGGAGAGAGGACATGCAGACAGAGACAGAGGAGGGTAGAAGCAGGGTGCAGTGGAGACTGGAGGAGGAGAGGACAGACAGAGACAGAGGAGGGCAGAAGCAGGGTGCAGTGGAGACTGGAGGAGGAGAGAGGACATGCAGACAGAGACAGAGGAGGGTAGAAGCAGGGTGCAGTGGAGACTGGAGGAGGAGAGGACAGACAGAGACAGAGGAGGGCAGAAGCAGGGTGCAGTGGAGACTGGAGGAGGAGAGAGGACATGCAGACAGAGACAGAGGAGGGCAGAAGCAGGGTGCAGTGGAGACTGGAGGAGGAGAGAGGACATGCAGACAGAGACAGAGGAGGGTAGAAGCAGGGTGCAGTGGAGACTGGAGGAGGAGAGAGGACAGACAGAGACAGAGGAGGGTAGAAGCAGGGTGCAGTGGAGACTGGAGGAGGAGAGAGGACATGCAGACAGAGACAGAGGAGGGTAGACGCAGGGTGCAGTGGAGACTGGAGGAGGAGAGAGGACAGACAGAGACAGAGGAGGGCAGAAGCAGGGTGCAGTGGAGACTGGAGGAGGAGAGAGGACATGCAGACAGAGACAGAGGAGGGCAGAAGCAGGGTGCAGTGGAGACTGGAGGAGGAGAGAGGACAGACAGAGACAGAGGAGGGTAGAAGCAGGGTGCAGTGGAGACTGGAGGAGGAGAGAGGACATGCAGACAGAGACAGAGGAGGGCAGAAGCAGGGTGCAGTGGAGACTGGAGGAGGAGAGAGGACATGCAGACAGAGACAGAGGAGGGTAGACGCAGGGTGCAGTGGAGACTGGAGGAGGAGAGAGGACATGCAGACAGAGACAGAGGAGGGCAGAAGCAGGGTGCAGTGGAGACTGGAGGAGGAGAGAGGACAGACAGAGACAGAGGAGGGTAGAAGCAGGGTGCAGTGGAGACTGGAGGAGGAGAGAGGACATGCAGACAGAGACAGAGGAGGGCAGAAGCAGGGTGCAGTGGAGACTGGAGGAGGAGAGAGGACACCCCTCCCTAATGCAAGGACATGAAGGATGTTAATTTAACTCTGAGAGTGTCGAGGTGTAACCCGTAAGGGTCAATTTGGTTACACTCTCTGAGTAACAAATGGGCGAATTAGCACTGAGGATTCCACTTTGCATGCTCAAACAGCCGCGTCGCACAGGCCAGACGAAATGTATGCAAGACTCTATATGTAAAATGCCCGAGACGCCTAGAGAGGTCACACAGTGGACTGCATTAATAGAACGCAATGCAGGAAAAGATGGAAAGGTTCAGACTGAGGACAAGGGAGACGTAGGAGGGAGCCAGGGATGGAAATGACAGCAGGTGATGGGAAGGTGTGAGGGGGGGGGGGGATGTTGTGTTCCTCCGGCCAACACCAGCCGGCCATTAGAACCCTATATCGGGGAAAACGTGTCCATTTCACACACATGCAAGCACGAGTGGAGTCTCCCAGAAGTAATGTTCACACCGTGCAGAGGGAGATGCAGCCTGAGGCCAGATGGCCGTGGCAAGAAATACTTGACACACACGGAATTCAATGGCGAGGCTGAGAGAAATCGAAAGCGAACACACTATTGGAAAAGGCATGTCTAGACTCCACGCGGGCGCTGGCTGACTGACTGGCTGCTTCCAGCGCCTGGACCACTGTCCGGATGCATAATTAATCCATTTTGGGCGGGAACCCCTTTTTGGTGTGCATTATGCTATGCTTTAGCTATTGAAAAATAGCAGATCTACAAGCTCATAGCGCGCCACCGAGTGGCGCGCTACGAGCTTGTAGGTCTGCTATTTTTTAAGAATCGTGAAAAGTGACATGAGAGTGTTTGAGAACGACTGACATAGAAAAACTGCTTTTTCAAGAAAACAGTCAGGATTTAGAAGACATTTGCAGAATCGTTCCCCGGTCAAAATGGGTTAACAGGCTGGTTTGGCACCTGACAGCCTCTGAGGTCGCCGTGTCCTCTCCATTAGCCCCGGCGCCAATCAGCCTCTGGATCACCTGAGCACGTCCTTGTCCCTTCAGCAGATTGCCCAGAGGACATCAGTCACATTATACAGGCCAATCAGTGGCTGAGGCTCACACAAAGGCCAGGGTATATAGAGACAGCATGCGATGCAGTGGGGCGGAATGATGGCTCCTAAACTGAAGCCTGAGCTGCCTCTCAGGGCGAACGGGGGTCTGGATAAAGCGCGAGCATACGAGCCCCTAAATATAGAAACGTTCTTCTAATGACGCTTTGATCAAAGAAAAGTGCAGACTGAGGGGCTCATGGTGTCGCCACTTGCAATTTAATTTATTTATTTGCTCCACATAAACTTTGGTGTGTTTAAAATTGATGGGCAAATGTGAATGTGGCCCCTTTTAAATGTCAGCCCCGGCTCACAGGTCAAATCGAATTGTGTTTTTGAAAATACCACTTAATTTCACTGGTACATTTTGTAGCATTTCATTACAGACATAACACTAAATAAGTTGTGAGCGATCAATAACAACATCACTTTCTAAGTGTGTGTGTGTGTGTGTGTGTGTGTGTGTGTGTGTGTGTGTGTGTGCGCGCGCGCGCGCGCGCGCGCGTGTGTGTGTGTGTGTGTGTGTGTGTGTGTGTGTGTGTGTGTGTGTGTGTGTGTGTGTGTGTGTGTGTGTGTGTGTGTGTGTGTGTGTGTGTGTGTGTGTGTGTGTGTGTGTGTGTGTGTGTGTGTGTGTGTGTGTGTGTGTGTGTGTGTGTGTGTGTGTGTGTGTGTGTGTGTGTGTGTGTGTGTGTGTGCGTGCGTGCGTGCATACGCACAGGTTTTACTTTTATGTATACTTTTTCTTTTACTTGTGAGGACCAAGGAGTCCTGAACCAATTCCTCGTCACACTGATATTAATTCTGCCACAACGGAACTAACATGGGCATCGGCTCAGGTTCTTCAGAAGCGTGGTAGAATCCCTCAGATCCCTCACCAAACAAACCCATTTGTTCCCACTCAAATGCGGGTCTAGAACTCTGGGCTCCTGTTGACCTATGACTGGGCCTCACAACACAATACTGAAAGACTCCTTTGAGAAGGCTAGGACAGCAGGCGGGGGGGCAGGGGGGGGGGGGGGGGTTTGGAGGGGGTTTGGGCCGCTGTGGGTTTGAGAGTCTCTTGGCTCCTATTTCCCAGTTCCGAGCGATAGGCCCGGGGAGATGAAAGACCTTCAGAGTTTGTGAATTGAGCTCTGGACAGGTCCCACAAAGATAGATGAGGTAACACACAGGCCCCCAAAAGACTGTGGGACGGCTGCTTTCCATTGAGCGGGCTATTGTCTTTCCGCAGAAAGCCTCCGTTTGACTTCTTGATAAGCAACAATGGAACGGATGTGGTATTGTTGCGGCGCGGTCCGAGGGTTCATGCAGTGCTGCATGCAGGGCAATATGGGCCTGGAATAATTCCTCCTGTTGTGAATTAAACTGATGAAACAAAACAATAATTTAACTGAAACTTTAGTTTTGTGACATCCTTCTTTTTCCAAATAATTTACTTTGGTCTCGAGGGGCAACCTGTGAGTCCACTGACCTTCAGCAAGGCCGAATGGAAGCAGCAATTATAGGTTAGTAACAGAGCATGGGGTGAATGTACACCTGCTGCACCTACAGAAAACCGCCTCATTTCTGTTTTTGTCTATAAGCAGTAAGATTGCCAGTGTTCATTTACAGTAACTGTACAGTGTACACTTGGATCCATTTGGTTACAATTGTACATACAATAAATGAATAGAGGATTCAAAGTGTTGTGCTGCAGGGGGTTTACCAGATCAATGTCTATCTGTGCTTTATTTTTACCTCAAACACATGGCTGCGGTAACCACGCTGCTAGTTTTAACTGGAATTGCCCACACTGACTGGAAATGGGGGCGAGGGAGTACTAAGAGCATGCAAATTCAAAACTTCCCACATTTTGAAGGGTTTCGTGACCCGCGGTTTTCCCGTCTGGAGTGGTGGGAGAGAATAGTGGTAGGAGCCGGAGGATTCAATGATGAGATGGCTTTCAAGTGTGTGTGTGTGCGTGTGTGTGTGTGTGTGTGTGTGTGTGTGTGTGTGTGTGTGTGTGTGTGTGTGTGTGTGTGTGTGTGTGTGTGTGTGTGTGTGTGTGTGTGTGTGTGTGTGTGTGTGTGTGTGTGTGTGTGTGTGTGTGTGTGTGTGTGTGTGTGTGTGTGTGTGTGTGTGTGTGTGTGTGTGTGTGTGTGTGTGTGGGTGTGTGCGTGTGTGCGTGTGTGCGTGCGTGTGCGCGTGATCGGATCTACGGACCTGCAGAGCTCTTACTTTGCTGGCCTAATTTCCCTTTGCCTTGCACAGCCAAACGCTCTCCATTGAACCCTGATCTGATCTCGCTTCAATCCTACTGACGGATCTCCTAGTTGGCTGAGATGTGGAGCTTTTGCTTCTGGTTTGAAAGTGCCTTAATCCCACAGTTCCCAAAGTGGGGTCCGGGGACCTCCAGGGGTCCTTGATGGAGTTCCAGGTGGTCCACACCTAAATGGACCCTTATGGGTCTGTCAGAGTGTACAAATGGACTTTTGTACACTCTCAGAGTTAAATCAACATTGATTTTACAATATAAATTGGGGTCCCAGAGATAGAAATGCCGTTACACGTGAGGGGTCCGTAGTCAAATGCATGTCCAACTGGGGGTCCTTGAAATTTAAATGGTTGAGAATGACTCTAATAAAAATCTTCAATTATGGGGGTCGCTGGCATATCTTTTCAAATGTCAATGTAGTGGTCCTTAATGAAAAGGTTTGAGAACCTTCACTAGCCTGAAAGTAGTTAGTTGATCATGTGACGGGGTGTCCTTTGTGTGGAGATATACTTGTGGTTTAATTATTGTGTATGCCAAAGGAGCTAGCAGTTTGAAACTTTTCAGAATACTGGCTGAGTGGAGAATTCAAATTGTATGTAAAATCTTCATTGATAAGTTGCCGTTTTAATTTGCCCCTGGACATGTGAGTATGAAGGCTAAAATAAATAGTACACCTGCTCTGAAATACTGCAAGGCTTGCAGCCAGTCTGGAGGGTGTGCAGTCATACAGTTATGATTGTTACATGACTTCATCTCTCTCTCTCGTGCGCGCGTGCGACACACGCACGCACGCACGCTTAAGCTATGTAGCTCTTTTGACCTTTAAAGGCAAATAACTAATTCAATAAAGAAGAGAGGATGGAGCTCCATGAAGTAAAACATAGTTTTTCAATGGAGATCAGTATATAAATTGCTTTAAGAGACTGCACTCTGTATAAAATATTCATTAAAACAAATAGAAATCAAATTTAGTGGTTTGAACGTATACTTTTTCCCCCTTTTTTACACTGAATGTTGCATTGTTGTTGCAAGAAAAGCCATCATTGAAACAAGTCAATTTG
>NC_137862.1:11461829-11515646 GCF_963924005.1 Protomyctophum bolini | reverse complement strand
AACTGTGCCCACTCATCCAGTCGCCCAGTTGTCCAGGTGCCCACTCATCCAGTCGCCCAGTTGTCCAGGTGCCCACCTCGTCCAGGTGCCAACATGTCCCTATAGGTGCCCAATTTCCAGAAGAGTAACAGATGAATTGCATACCGGTACTCCTTTTCTATTAGGGTGGCTCGATTATTCTGTATATTATGACTAATAATCCTCGTGAAAAGTTGATTCATCCAGGCAAAGGTTTTCAGAGCCTGCATGCTCTTTCTAGATATGAAGCACTTCACGAAACCTGCAAGACTAGTTCAGACAGAGACACCTGAGAGGTTTACACGCATGTGCAGCTCTGTGTGGGAGATGTTACTGTATGTATACTGTATCTGGCGGTCTACTTAAGCTCACCTGATTCATTGCACTGCCTCTGCTCCTGTTGTCAGTCTTGCCAATGATGTTGTATGGCTTTGTTTGGTCCCACCAGTAGGCTCTGGTTCTGTTTCCCCTGGGTTGCCTGCTAATGTGCTGAGCAGGGAGTAATGTATAAACAGCCTGAACGCCAAGAGCAACTTCAGTATAATAGTGGTCAGAGTAGTAGAATATTATATAATATGATTTGTGTCAGTCGCAGTATTACTACAAACTCTGAAACTCAAAGCCCTTTGTTTGTCAAAGCCCTGAGAACAACTCTCTGACCGGCTCTCCCCCACTGACTGTAAATCTCTCTGGATTAAGATTTAAGAGTGTCTGCTAAAATGGAAATTTAAATTTGCAATTACTCATAACTTGCTTTGCATGTAGTATAATTATGTTGATCATGTTGTATCTAATTTGCCTATGTTAAAAAGTTACTCACTGGCAAAATAGGAAGTATAATCTGCTTCATATTCTGGTGTTTCTGGAAGTGAATTACAGTATAGCCAAATAAATACTGCTATAGCACCACCAGGAAGTCAACATTGATTGGACCGGATATGTGAGATTAGCTCTAGGGACACATACAAATGGACCTGGTGGAGATAATGATTTAGTACATTTAATGCTAAATTGTGATGACTCTGTTGTTTTGTTTTGTTTTTTGTTTGCATTTAGACTAAAATGGAAGGCATGCTGATAAACATAAAACATTGACCAGCCATGGTGAAGTGGTATAGGATGCTAATTTACATGTTGACTCCAAATAGCTGTGTGCCAACATTTTCATTATTTACAGGGTACGGGAAAATAATGCATGCTAGAATGAAAGCTCAATTTAACCTCCTGCTACAACAAAGGAAAAGTGAGGTTACCGTAGATAAGAAATGTCTTCTATCTAGGATAACACTTACACACACACACACTGTGACACGCACACACACTGTGACACACACACACACACACACACACACACACACACACCCACACACACACACACACACACACACACACACACTCACGCATCGAAGTCCTGGAGTCGACATTAATCAAACTTTATTTCTGCTGGCTGCGCAGTCAGATCCAGAGTGTTAACACTCAGGATTTTACCGTGCGTGCGTGCGTGCGTGCGTTAATAAAAAAAGATTCAATGGCTCAAGTCTACTGTGACTTTTCATCCAAAAAAAACGGATGAATCCAGAGAGGAATGGAGGGATACAGAATGCTAGAAAGTAGAACGTTGAACGCATTCAGAAAGAGAGAATGAAAGAGAGACAAAACAAGTCGGATCAATGATTGAAGTAGCAGTTTCTCAACTGCTCCAGGCATTGTTGCACTGTCACAGCATGAAGATTTATCACGCACGCACGCGCTTGCACGTGAGTGGGTGCGAACACACACACACACACACACACACACACACACACACACACACACACCTTGATCTAACATCAGTGCACGCAGACTGTCAGGGATAGTCTTGTTTATCCTCAGTGAACAATATGAAAAATGGAGGCTGTTTCTGTGTCAGGCAGCCTGGAGCATGCACACACACACACACACACACACACACACACACAAGGCTTCATCTTTGGGATAAATATACTGGGATAAATAAACGTCTCTGTGCCAGAGAGAGTTCACGTTTGTTTTCAGAGGACACTCCGGCCAAAGCTGTTGTCTTGGCTCAGAGGGCCTGCTTAGACCTGTGCCGCAATAATAACTCCTTCTTGAGATAACTTTCAATATTTTCGCCTCCGCCGTAGGATAGCAAACAAATGGGCGAGCCTGATATAGGGTGTCATGTGTTCAGTCGTCCCTCGCCAGTTAAAAGATCAGTCCCCGTTCCATTAATTCAATAGAAGTGTGTCTGTAAAATAAGGCAATCTGTGCAGTTTCCGAGCGGTCGAGGCTCCAAGAATAGACGAAGTCCAAGAATGGACTGCAGTAGCCTGGGGTGGCACTGTTGGGTGGCTAGCGCTGTGTGCCCTTGGGTTTGCACTAGAGTTCAGTACGGTATCTATAACAATAACAGCATTGCACCGCTCAGTTCACACAGGTGCGATTTTTCTTTCAGGACATTTTTTAAAAGAAAGCAATAATATACTGCTACATCAAAGTTGATATTGTGACTTTATATGCATTTACTTGCATGAGACTCTGAGAGGGGGAGAGGTGGTGATGGAGTTAAGGCTCATACATAGTCTGGTTTTCGGTGGTTAGGTGACCACTGAACTACAACATGACGTCACGAGCCGCGGTGAAGAGCAAGCCACCGCCACCTCTCCAGCCCTTCTCTCTGTTTTTACTCACCACCGCTCAACGTTATTTCAGCTCCATGGTCAGCTCACCACCGGAGCGGTGGTCACCTCACCACCGAAAGTCCAGACTATGAATAGGCCTTTAGTTGCTTTAGAAGACAGTTTGAGGGTCCAATGGAGTTAGCTGGTTTTGTCAGAAGCACTTTACTTTTTAAAACTTCATGGGTTCAATATTTCTGATATACAATACTGTTTGTTTTTAGTTCAATGTTTGTTTTTAAAACGCCATTGACAATGAAGGGAAGACTTACGTCATCTTGTCCCTAACACAAACATTAAATGCCATTAACAATAAAGAGAATTTAATGTTTGTTTTGTCACTGTATCACCATATCAACATGGGGTAGACTTTAACATATTAGAGCCCCTCACTTCACACACACAGACGTAAAGGGTGTTCAATAGCATCGTTTTATTTTAAGCTAAAGCCTGAAAAATAGAGTTAGCTGGCTTGGCTGGTTCCTGCATGCCAGCCAGCGACGATATGAAGATAAAGTTGGTGAACGTGGAATCTCTACCATTCCCCCCCCCCCCCCCCCCCCCACCCCCCCCCATATAGTGCATATCTGAAACTGTGTTTGTCTTAACAGTTCATCTATACACACTATTTTGGTGCGAGTTACGTCATCGCAGTGACAGGGCAGTTATTATGCATGTGACCCTATGCTCTGCGGTGTTGTCCTGCCTAATTGTGGTTGGCACAGTGTCTCCCATTTAGCTCCAGATAAGAAGCTGCTGGGTGTTGCTGCACACACAGAGTCAATAGCCTTTAGACTGGGATCACAGTACAGTACAGAGATAAATGTGCTCTTAAGTCACCAAGAATTCATTTTCTGTTGTTGAATGCCTTGCTGCGGATTTGCTCTCAAAAGCTCAGTGCTGCTAAATTTGTTAATTGTAAATAGTAAATATATAGTTAGATCGACAAATATTGAAAGTATATATACTGTACAGTAAGTGCACTGATGTATTTATGAATTGTGCACGTGCGCAGGTGTGTGTGTGTGTGTGTGTGTGTGTGTGTGTGTGTGTGTGTGTGTGTGTGTGTGTGTGTGTGTGTGTGTGTGTGTGTGTGTGTGTGTGTGTGTGTGTGTGTGTGTGTGTGTGTGTGTGTGTGTTGTGTGTGTGTGTGGCGTGCGTGCGTGCGTGCGTGCGTGCGTGTGTGTGTGTGTGTGTGTGCGTGCGTGTTTCAGATAGAGAGAGAGAGAGCGTTATCTTTGCAATCACACGTGTGATAGTGAAACTGATATGGGGAGGACTCTGAGCCATGGGTGCATTCAGTACACATGTTGATCACTACATTATGCATTACATATATGGAAACCCTAACTATGTGTGTGCAAGACCAGGCTGCGTACGTGCGTGCGTGTGTGCGTGAGAGAGAGAGAGGGAATGCGGGTGTTGCATTCAGCCATGGAGAGATTTGAGTCCTCTCTCTCATCAGAGAGAACAGCAAAATGTACCATTAATCTTGTGATTATATAAAGGGCCTTATATAAGTCTCACAGCCAGATAAAAATACAGAGCCCAGTGGTCCAACACCTATGTATAGGCCTGACTGTGAATTATTCAGTAGGAGTGACGTCTGACAAAAGAACGCAAGTTTATGCTGCATGTGCTTGGTCGCTCAGCCAGTTCATATGCAGATCATTATGCTATACAAATAAAGTTTATCATCATTATTATTATTGTTGTTGTTGTTGTTGTTGTTGTTGTTGAAGGACCATGGGTCCGAGGCTGACACTCCTCTTGTCTTGCATGTCCTCATTTCTCTCTCCCCTTGACTTCCTGACATCTCCCACACTGGAGTGCATACATTGGTTAGACATACTGACCTATATGAAATTGCAAAATAAGAAAATGGTGTTTATAGTATACACAATCCCTGGCCTCAGCTAAAGTATCCAACCTGCTGAAATTGAGGTCACCATTATATGAATTGCTTGCCCAAAGTTTGCAGCAGTGTTTTTGTGCTTTTGTTTGCAGCCAGCATGAGGCAGAGAGAGGTGAAACCGAGGCAGAGATAAGGAGGACAGTCTGGCTGGGAAGTGCGATAAAAGAGAGATTCATGTTTTATTTTTCCTTTTTCTGTTCACATTCCTTGCAGTAAATACGACCGTTGGTGTATGTCTGCGATGCTGCCGATATGAATGCCCTAGTCAAGTGCAAAAGTCTCCTGTGACCAGAGCATTGTTTGACTTTAGAAAATATAAATCTACAAACCTTAAGTTATTTCTTATTGATAGTGAGTGGAACGGACGAAGGCAGGAGGGAGATACACTCTCCAAAAGTAACTGCTTGACCTTGCAGTGTTTGGGGGTCGGATTTGGCTTTTGGGATTCCCACAGTGCAGTCTTGCCTTTGTTCAGATACAGAACTATAATGCTCAGAGGTTTGTTTGCAATAGAGCTTCACTAGTTCTCAACTCTCTTGCACGCACGTACACATGCACGCACATACTCACACGCACACACACACACACACACACACACACACACACACACACACACACACACACACACACACACACACACACACACACACACACACACGCAGACAGACACACACACAGGACAGGACAGAGAAAAAGCCCACCCCCTTTCCACAACATGATTTTCAGTTGAAAATCGGTTATTTTCAGTGAGCGACATTATATAATGAAGAATAAAGTATAGGCTTGAAAATCTCTCACCTCAAGATGCTAATCAGAAGTCAGCTTGGGGTAACTCCTGTGAAAGAGATGTGAAGAGAGTGCCTGGGAATGGAAAGCTGACCTTTGGTAAACGCAGAGGAGATGAGTGGTACAATCCATTGGCTAGGCATGAAAGACCACCAGACTGGACCTTGGGGGCAGCGCTTGACAATGTGTTGCCACCGTTGGTGGGCTGTGTGTGTGTGTGTGT
Source organism: Protomyctophum bolini (assembly GCF_963924005.1). Classification (NCBI taxonomy): domain Eukaryota; kingdom Metazoa; phylum Chordata; class Actinopteri; order Myctophiformes; family Myctophidae; genus Protomyctophum; species Protomyctophum bolini. The sequence continues at coordinate 11,510,026 of NC_137862.1, read as the reverse complement.
GTGTGTGTGTGTGTGTGTGTGTGTGTGTGTGTGTGTGTGTGTGTGTGTGTGTGTGTGTGTGTGTGTGTGTGTGTGTGTGTGTGTCCACGGGGGCCTGTGTGTGTGTGTCCACAGGCCCGCTTGGCACAAGTCTTCTCTGAACCATGGCAAGAGGGTTTTCTTTTGATAGATGCGTGTGTGTGTGTGTGTGTGGGGGGGGGGGGGGGGGGGGTGGGGGGCTGGGGGGACAAGTTAACTGAAGGATTTTCTTTCTCTTCACACCAATGACTCTTCGGGAAATGTTGTCGGCAATAATAAGCATTCTGGGGGCTTGTTATGAAATTATATACGTCACGGTCACAATACAGAAGTCTCAAATCCAAAGATCTCTGGACAGAGCACGTGCCTAGCTTATGTCGTGCAGGGCTATGGATGCACTCAGCGTGCAACAGTGATTTAGCGCTGTAAACTGTACTGTACTGCACAACAAAACTATCTTGGAACATGAGAGTCTTGGATGTACAAAAAAACATTGTGGGAACATTTTAGGAACCATAATGGTTAGCAGAGCGGGCATTTCCACTGAAACATCCATCTGGATCTCATCACAGAGAGGCACAAAGTGGCTTGCTCTCACTGTGGTGGCTGAACTTGACACACACACACACACACACACAAGCACACGCACACACACACACACACACACACACACACACACACGCACGCACGCATGCACGCAGGCAGGCACACACGCACGCAGGCACACACACACACACACACACACACACACACACACACACACACACACACACACACACACACACACACACACACACACAGTATATGACTCATCCTCCACAGTCCACATCAGGAAAGGGAAGTGGTAGCTAAAACATGTATAAAAGTGCCTAAAATTGATCGCTGTATCCTAGCACTCCAGTTCTTCTAAAAGTCGACCTGACCAGTGGACATGCAGAGACATTCTTTTGCAGGGCATGGCCTTCAAATATATAACGAGTGGTTAACTTTGAGGCAGGCTATATACCACCTCCATGAGTAAGCTATGCTCTTCATCCAATCGTATAATATCAAGCTATACAGTACAGTAGACGTGAGACCTAATTCTGCCTACTCCGCTGCCTCCAATTAATTTTGGAATCTCTTCATTTATTGGCTTGTGGAAATTCACTGGTCGCTGCTGGTCAGTGGCAGCTCTGAACAAAGAGAGGGGGAGAAAGTCAAATGAGAGGAACGATAGAATGGGGGCGGGTGAGAGAAATGAGAAAGTGAGACTCCCCCTCGTCTCTAATCTCTCCTCTGGGTATAGTAAGCCTTCTTCTGCCCCCCTTTCCCTCCATCCCTTCATTTTGGATAGCGTGTCCCGCCTCGATCCCTCCCGTCAGCCCAGTAACTCCTGCTGCATAATCCCATGCAGTCAGTGGTGGAAAAAGTACTGACATTTTGAGTATCAAGACAAGAGTATCAATAGGCCTATACTGGAATGTAGAAATACTCCGTTAGAAGTAAAAGTCCGGAACACAACATTTACTTGAGTAAATGTACAAAGGTATTGGTACGTTTTCAAATGTATAAAATATAAATCTTTTGGAAAATAGCAGATCTACAAGCTCACAAAGTGTCGCATCACAATGCATTGTGAGCTTGTATAGCGGCTATTTTCAAATGGTTGAAATATATGTAGGGCTGAAGTGGTTAATAATAATAATAATAAATGGGCGGCTGTGGCTCAGGAGATAGAGCAGGTCGTCCAATGATCTCTGGGTCAGCGGTTCGAATCCAGGCTCCTCTTGTCCACATGTCGAAGTGTCCTTGGGCAAGACACTGAACCTCACATTGCGTACTTGAGTAATTGTACTTAGAGACTTTGCACCACTGCTTAGTCTGCTAAATGCTTTATTTAAATTGTATGCACTATACTACACTGTCAGGCGCTAGTGTTAAATGAACCTCAGAGTGCAAACGTTTATGTGTTTATGTGTGTATGTGTGTCTTTAGCCACGTGTATTTTCACTCCCCCTCATACTGTACATATCCATGTACACTATATATATACACACGTCTGTTTGAAGAGGCTTAATATAATATGCATGCTGCCGCACGACATTCTGCTTGCACAAAGACATCGCGATTTGACTTCCATTCAGAGGCTGAGAGAGAGAGAGAGGGAGAGAGAGAGAGAGAGGGAGAGAGAGAGAGACAGAGAGACAGAGAGAGAGAGAGAGAGAGAGAGAAACCGCTCAACCCCACTACTTCTCTGACACAAATGTAATTGCTTGATTATGAAAGGGTTTCACCCCCTATTACTTCCTGCTTGCTATGAATAGAGCTGTGCTCCCGCCGACAGACGCCATCGGCTGCGGGAAGCCCTCTCTGTCTGAAGTCGCCCCATACACTGTTCTGAGGTCAGACTTTACGGCCTTCTTCTTCTCAGAGGCAAAGGATGTTGTCTGAGGAAGGCCACTCTGATCTATAGAGCCTTATGCCTCAGGCTACATTAGACTTGAGTGCATCTGCAGTCAGAAGGCTGGTGGGAACTCCCCTGCAGTCAAGCTTTGGCCAGCAGTGGTTCCATCGTTCCTAGCCTGGAACTCACCTATGCTTTCTATGGCATAGGCAGCTCCCGGCAGGATCCGCCGGCAGAAACTGTTGCGCAGCTGCTGGACATGAGACTAATTAATTAGAGCGACAGAGAGAGAGAGGAGTGTGTGTGTGTGTGTGTGTGTGTGTGTGTGTGTGTGTGTGTGTGTGTGTGTGTGTGTGTGTGTGCGTGTGTACGGGTGTGCGTGTGTGCGTCAATTTAACAAAGGTGCAGACGATCAGAAATCAACAGAGAGCGATCGACGTTTGCGCTACTCTATGCCGTATTGAAGTGTTGTGATGATAGAGTCAGCACCATAGTCAGTACCATAGAGTCAGCACTATAGTCATTACCATAGTCAGCACCATAGGCAATTTCCAATACTTAGCAGCCCATTCAGTTTTCATTTTGCAGATATAGGGATTTTTGAGTTTATTAGATAAACATGTTAAAAAATATATCTCAATTTTTTTTCAATTATCATTTGGACTTCAGCCATTTCGCATGCTATCTTGAAAGAAACAGTGGTCATATTCAGTTGTGAGGTAGAAGGAATTCTGGATCATACAAAATGACTGATTTGACACTGAGATCACCCATATCATACAATCTAGTGATTGATGTGGTGAATTATGACCATAAAACATTTGATTCAGCGATTTTCGTCCTGTTTTTCTCCGTCACAGAATAAAATGTTTTATGGTCATGGATGAATCCTGGATGGATTTATTCTAGCCTTAAAATAACTGATATAATATTTTTTTAAATCTCTTTGAGAAAAATTAATGGGGTCTGGATCGATGGAACCAGAAAATGGTCGCCACTGCTATGCCCTATATAGGGGGGAGGCAATAAACGGCCCGCGGGCCAAAACTAGCCCCAAAGGAAATAATATCTGGTCCGTGAGATAATTTGGAGAATATGATGATTATTATTATTAATAATATTTATATATTTTTGTATTCAATATCAGATTGACAGTATCACATAGGCTGTTATATCCAAATAGAGAAACTATCCCCACCTAAAGAAGGTTTATCATACTTTTCTGTCAATTTATACTAAAAAAGGCCAAATTCACGGCCGTGGCGCTGCAGTTCGGCCCCCCATATAAAGTAAACTTAGTTGCCTACCCCTGCCCTACTGTATATACTACTGTATATGGACTACTGTATATGGATTACTATATTGATTACTATAGTCACTATAGTGATCCAATGAGAGCTGTGGTCAGTGTGGTGTGGTGTGATGTGTGAGGTGGCTAACAACCACATCAGGCTTATTATATTTCACTACAGTATACAAAACAAAACAACAAAAACTAGCACTGGGAAAACATGTTAGTTTAACTGAAATAAAAACAAGGCTTTACAAAAAAAAGATTACAATAACTAAAATGTACTACAATCATATAGAGCAAATGTCCTTAAAAGCACATGTTGTGTTGCAATACGTCGTGAGCTTGTAGATCTGCTATTTTTGTTTGTTGAATCTCACTCCTGATTAATCCATGTTAAAAATAAATCTAAAACCAACACAAACTATAAATTAAACTAAACAAAAGTAGCAAATCGGCTAATCAAAAACTAAAACTAAAAAGAAATCCTAAACTATAATAACGTTGGTGTTCATTTACCTCTTCTGTCAGGTCCGTGTTTACAGTGGAGAGTGTGGTACTGCTCGGCCCAACAACAAGCTTCCTCTGGTTGTCCAGTCCAACTAGTGGTTAATTGGGCTGCCTGGAGGACAGAAAAGACCATTTTGAACACGTGGCGCTTTTTGGAATTATCATAATAGGCTAAACGAGGACAAGAGACTGCAAGAAGTGATTATGACACATCAAGGGGTGCGCCAATGTAGTGGCGGATTCATTGTCTGAGGTTCCCTGTTTGTAATGTCCTTTAGTATGTTATCAGTAGCCTAATGTCCTGTTTATAATGTCTTTTAGTAGGCCGATGGTTCATCAGTATAATGACCCATTTATAATGTCTTTGCGTGTTTTATCAGTAATGTCCTTCGTTGTGTATTCATTTGCTTTCGGCTTCGTTACAATCTTCCTCGCTCTTTCTCTTCCCTCTTCTAAGATCCAGTTACTGGAGGAGATTAGAGAAAATATAGTTAGTGGGGCTATAGGGGGATGAAAGCAGTACAGTGTTTTTGTTCATTACTTTTGGGCATTAGGGGCTATATACTTAAACATAATTGCATTTTAGATTATTCTTAGGTTTTTGTTTTGCAGTATACCTCTCGTGTAGGATTAATGTACAGGTACAACGGGTACTCTGACAACAGGTGAAACGGGTTGGCATAACTGGGGTTGGGGGGTGGATTTCTAACTTGCATCATTCCTGAGTCAACGTCAGTGTGTCTGTCCTTCACCAATCACAGCGTCCCCAGCGGGAATCCATCCCAGGACCATCTAGCTGCCGTGTTGTTTTCATACATTTTAGTTTGACGATGACAATCAACTTGCGCAATAAATATTCAGAGGTCACCGATATCAATGAATACAAGAACGGTTGGTGCAACTTCCTAGTCGGACACGGTAAAATCCGGCGACCTCAGAGTGGTCACCACCAGGTATTCCTAAACGTAACTTCAGTAAAACTATGCCTAACCCTAAGCTTATTCCTTAACGTTACCTCTGTAAAAATATGCCTAACCCTAAACTAAGGGCAGATCCACGCTATGGTCTCAGGTGCGGGAACACTTGGCAGATGTGGTAGTGTGAATGGTGCGTACTGTTCCCGAGAGAGGATCACCCAACTGTTCCGGGGACCACATGGAGGTAGTCTCGGGAGAGTCTGGACCGAAGTGTACTTGGATACGGATCACTGCAATGTGAAAGCATTGAATACAGTTGAATGAAGTGTGCAGAAGAATCAAGGCCAATGTGAATCATGGCCAGCAGGGACCAGGCAATCGTATTCAGGAACAGTTTGAATTAAACAGATCAAAAGAGAGAAAAATTATCCAACTTGGTTGTTGTACCGTCTGTTCATGCACGGTTACCATATCACTGTAACATGAACACAGATTAAACAGGAGGTTAAAAATGAAGTACCAGGACCATAGGAATTAATTGGCAGATTCTGCTTTGTATGCATTTGTCTTAATTCCTAAATGCATGGTTTTGTATGGAATTTCTCTCTTAGACTGCACAGAAGCAACAGATAAAGACGATCGACAATATTTGGAATTATATCGTTGTCAGATTTCTATATAAGTAACCCATGTTCCACATCGCTTTCACATGTATGTACACAACACATTCACATGTATGTGCACAACACATTCACATGTATGTACACAACACATTCACATGTATGTACACAACACATTCACATGTATGTACACAACACATTCACATGTATGTGCACAACACATTCACATGTATGTACACAACACATTCACATGTATGTACACAACACATTCACATGTATGTGCACAACACATTCACATGTATGTACACAACACATTCACACGTAACTGAAACAGAACGGAACCCCTCAACGCTGCACAAAAACAACAGAGCAGATTCCCATGCACTGAATGCGCCTCTGCATGCGTTTTGTGCACTGCATACGCATGCACGCACACACACATACATGTATGTGTGAGAGAGGTGGAGTTCAGGCTGTTTCTATAGAGCGAGAGCAAACAGTCCATAAAGGGGCCCTGCTACTCTTCTATTTCAATGTAAATGAGTCTGACTCTGTTAGGGGGTTAAAGAACTCTCTAGGGGCCTGGCGGCCAGCACCGCTTGGGTCACACATGCACATGGGCACACATTCACATTCACATGCACGCACAGTCGCGCGCACACACACATACACACACACACACACACACACACACACACACACACACACACAGAGGCCCAGATAAAGAGCTCAGAGTGGCTGTCAGAGTGTCAGATCCCATTAGGCCAAAGGCTGTGTGTGTGTGTGTGTGTGTGTGTGTGTGTGTGTGTGTGTGTGTGTGTGTGTGTGTGCGTGCGCGTTTGTATGTGTGCTTGCGTGCGTGCGTGCGTGCAGGCAGGCGTACTATTTTTGCATTTCATTCAACATGCGACACTCTTCTCACACACACACACACACACACACACACACACACACACATCCTACCAGAGCTGCCCCGCCTGGCTGACATGCTGTTTCAGACAAGACACACAAAAGACAACGGACCGCGCCTGAAAAGACAAACATCTCCTACATTTCCTACATGGCACACGGTGGGGGGATAGGCAGGAAACAAAACACGCGCTAAACCATTCTAGATGAGCAGAGGTTGCACTCTAAATCGCAAAGGATCCCTAAACTCAATTAACATACAAAAAAACTACTTCTGACTTGCTTTTGCTTGAGCCCATGTGGTTCTGGGGGAGGAACACATGCATCAAAGTATAGTGTTGAGAGTGTAAAAAGGGTCAATTTAGGCTAGCTATATCCTATATGTAGGGTGGCCAGACGTCCGGTTTCACGCCGGACAGTCCGGTTTTAGACCCACCTGTCCTCCTCCCACCTCAACCTCTGGCCGGACACATAATTGTCCGGTTTTTTGTGATATACAGTGCTTGTGCCATAACTGTCATTTACGTCGTCTGCCTGGGTATTAAAATCTCTGCAGCGCTGCTCAGCTCCGAAGCGATCGGAGACGTTCGGAGTGTTGCCATGTCCGCTTAATTATAAGCGACTTTGGGCTTGTTTTATATAATAGGCTACTAAGCCTAGTCAGGCTTCTTTTGGGCTTGTTTTCATAGACATGGTTGCTTGGTTCTCTTCCAAAACCTGGCAACACTGCCAGTGGGATGGTCGGTTTGTTACTTTGTTGAGCTCTCACAATCAATTTAGTATAGTTAATGCAGAGATAAATAAACCAAATATGCCGAAATGAAAAACTACATTTAATGAGCAATATGGAGCTCGACATCATAAAGAAAGGGAGGCTAAAGCACTGTGAACATACATATAGGCTACTGGCTTCATTCTATTTCTATGTCCTACACCGATGACCATAAGACTGTATAAAAAACCCCACAAGAAAGAGATTAAACATAAAACATACCGGTATCTAAACATGAAATAAAATTAATTGATTATAAAATGAATGGCCTTTGTGATACCCTATAGCCTAATTTAAAAAGGTTAATTTAATTAGCAAATATATGTTCTCTGTGGACATAATGCTGGAGAGGATGGTGGTGAAAATCAGGTGCAATAGTAGTAGTAATAATATTAATATCTGGAATCTGGGGGGGGGGGGGGGGTCGGGGGAGCGAGCCCCGCAAAAAGTGTCCTCCTTTCTGAGGTCTTGCAGGTGGCCACCCTACCTATATGTACTTTTAGGAGTATGGCCGTGCAAAGTGCAAACGGAATTAACCTGCATTTCCAGTTCTTTCAAGTTAATTCACGGAGTGATTCGCCCGATGGTGCTCTCCCATACTGCGAATCACTCTGCTAATTTCAGTGGGGTTACTAAAGTAACCTCGAGTTTCTATTTGTTGTGAAGTTGGTGTAATGTATTAATATAACCACAGGAGAGGGCAGTAGAAAACAGAAACAGGGAAGGTGTTGGGATGAAAGGGATGAAAGGAGAGGGAGGATTGTGGAGGAAAGGAAATATGGAGAGATTGACTTATTCTCAGAGAGTCAGCGCAACCCCTCCAGTGACCTCCATAATTAGTAGCATGTAGCCTCGGCCTTCCGTGGCTGGCCAGTTGGAAATACTGGCAGGATGGAGGGTCTTGGATACACAGCCGAGAGAATAAGAGCACTGATTTCATTTCTTTCCACAGAGCGTGGAAGGGAGAGGGAACAGTCTAAGCTCAGACAATCTAACCAGAATCAGCAGGTTGTATGCTAATACCATACTGTGCAATTGTGCATTCCCTGACTCAGACAGGTGTGAGTCAGTGGATGTCGCTGCCTATAGGGTACCGCTGCAGTCGGAATTGTTGCTTATTCCCGACTAATCAAAAGGTTTTGCTGCTGGAATGCTTTGAAGTTTGGTCCTGTTGCTTTGTCATATCGCGTTCTCCGCTTTGATCCCTGTGTTTTATGAGTTTGTCCCTCCTTTTTCTCCATCATCGTCTGCCACATCAGGAGCATAGGCTGACAGCTGTAGCCCAAAAAAAAACTGTTATCTAAAGAAGAAAAAAAGAGCATCCTTCACTGAGGGAAACTCCAGGCACCGCAGAACACTCATGTGCTGCTCACACACTGCTCCGTCTACCTCTCCTGCCTAATCACTCCTTCTGTTTTAAGGCTTGAAACCACAGCCCAGACCCCCGCAGGCGAGAGTGTGAGTCACAAACATGGGAGTCTCTTTCTCAAACACGCACGCACGCACACGCGCACACACACACACACACACACACACACACACACACACACACACACACACTACAGGGTGCTCATTACCCGGTTCACTTTTCACCCAGATGTATCTCCGAAGTCTCAGAAATTGGCCATGCATCATGGCTCTGCATGGAAGCACAGGCTCAGACTGGTTGGTGTCGCACACTTGCATGCACACACGGACGCGCACACGCGCGCACACACACACACACACACACACACACACACACACACACACACACACACACACACACACACACACACACACACACACAGAGAGCAGACACATTCAAGACACATATAGGAATGTGCACACATATAGACATTCATTATAGAGATGGCATTGCCCACACAGGGTGTACGACTGTACGTGTATCCATATCAGGACTCTGCAGGTGGAACTCATCGAGCAGCTGGGGACTGAATCCAAGCCGCAAAAGTTTGTCCATGTGGACTGATTGACAACTGCATAAGAACACAGTATTATAAAATCCTGGTATAAATATTGTTGCATGGCTGCTCTCTGGAAATCCTAAAATGTGGGGCATGCATTTACAACTTGCATCGTTCCAAGTAGGCCAGTGCCCAACGGGCACCACTTTAGTGTACTTAAAGTACCAAAAGTAGAAAATACTCTTTATGCTGAATGTCTCATTTCAAGATTTCATGTCAAGAAATGAAATTGGCTATTTTCAAATGGACGATATAGGTCTGAAGTGGTGAATGTATGTGTAATAATAATCTAAATCTACAAAAGAACTACCGTAGTAACTAAAGCTGTCAATTAAATGTAGTGGAGTAACAGTACAATTTTGGATCCAAGATGTAGTGGAGTAGAAGTAAAAGTATTGGAAATTGGAAATACTCGAGTAAACAAATACATCAGTCAAAATTGTACTTAACTACAGTATTTAATTAGGCCTAAATGCAGTTACTTCCCACCACTGAAAACAGCGATACTGGTAGTGCTTGATGAATACCTGCATTTTAGCGTTTGAGATATATATTTGTCAGGACTCCGGACATCCACTTAGAAACTGTGACAATTCCGGTCAAACCAGGACATTTTAGAACTTTGGATTTATGCCCACTGAGTTGAGTTGAGTCTGCACTACTGTATCATTCTGAAGGAGTAATTGGAGGTACAGAAAAGCCCCACAAGCAGCCCCTAGAGATTATGCTGCTTCTTACACTCTGTAAATTGGCTGGCGTTTAGGGGGAAAGCCACTGGGTCATGAAAATATAACTGGTTCATCCTGAAATCTCCCTTTGATCATGATATACAGTACCTAATACTATGAGATATCATACCGGTATGTGAGAATGTCACATTTTGGCCCGAGGGTAGTGCTAGAGCAGGGGTGCCCAAAAGGTAGATCGTGATCTACCAGTAGATCACAAAGGCGTGCAGGTAGATCACATGACATGGCCCTAAAACACAAATTAAGTGTGTCATATGATGATTAGGGCCTGTCAGCTCAAATCCACAAGGCAATACTTTGTTTTCAAGAGTGTTGAACACAAACGTCAGTCGCATGAGCATTACATAAATTATACAAAACAAAATGGTACCAATTCCATGCATTTCCCCCTCTATTTCCCATTCCGAGTGTGTTTCTCGTAACACCAGCACCGCTATTCCAAAGCACCTTCACAGGTATAATATTTTTTCCGGTGGGTAGATCTTGTTGAGCTGGTCATTTTGAAAGTAGCGTGCGTGCGTGCGTGCGTGCGTGCGTGAAAGAGAGAAAGCGAGAGAGAGAATGTGTGTGTCCATCGCACATGTTTGTGTGAGCACATCAGTGACTGGACAGTGGACAACAGAAATAAATTGTTTTTCTGTAATCTTCTTAAATTGTTCCCCCTGTCATGATGGCAATGATACTGCATATTTTCATAGCCTGCGTCCCTGACCCTGATACACAATTAGTCAATCATACTTAAAACGTTAATGTTACTTTGTCATAAGCTACTTCTATTCTATCCCACTCTCACTCTCTCTCTCTCTCTCTCTCTCTCTCTCTCTCTCACGCTCTCTCTTTCTCACCTCAGTTACCTGTGGTCAGGTGTTTGTTTGTTTGTTTGTTTGTTTGTGAACCAGTGAACCAGCGAATCCCATAATATGTGACATTGGACAGTCAACAGTCACCTTGTTGTAGGCTACTGTATGCCTATCAACTGTATTGTTTTTAACAAATGACCAAAATAAAATAAACGAACTAACTAAACTATAACTATAACTAAAAGTGATCCAAGATCTACAGATAATATACGCTTGTCGCTGTGGTTAAGCATCCCTCCTTTCTCCTTCCTTTGTTGTAGGCAGCACAAAAGCATATTTGAGTTGAGAGTATTCTCTTGGAAGCCTGTAATTTCACGCTACAGTGACGTTCTTTTGCATATAGGCCATGCATTTCCATTTTAATGTATAGGCATTTTATATACCTATGTTATGGATTTGTACCTGTAGACCCCAGTCTATTTATTTCTGTGGTACTTCCATCCCATACCCATTCTACTTAACCCCTAGCATCTCTATATTCTGGGGGGAACATTCAGCTTGTAGATCGCCAATTTCCGTGAAGATATTTAGTGTAGCCCATGGGAATGCGATCGAGAATACAGTCAACTAGCATGTGGTTTAATGCCCGGCTGCTCACACTACACAGGATAATCAGAAACATTTGGGTCGACAATCGGGTGGGCGGTTCAAAGATCCAATCTTAAGCCTCCCGATTTACACATAGAAGATCGGAGCCATCCTGATCATTTTCAGATATGTTCAATATTTATCTGGATGATTACATCACTGGTGTCCAAGTATGATGGCGGGAGATATGTGTTTAGTGACAGAGAGGATGTTTGACACTGTGACTGGTCGAAACAACCTGTAGTGCACTGGACAGTTAGCTGAGCCTTGTTACAAGAACACGACTGTGTCTAACATGTTTTGTCCTCCCAGACATATCAGAACTGCCATTGCAAGTTTAACACACTTGGTTATTTGCATCTCTTTCCGCTGTTATCTAAGAATGTCAAGGTGCTGTGTTGCTCCAGCAAGCCGAATAATCGTAATAAAATCCTGTTATGTGTATTATTATGTGCATGTTTACGATAATGTTATAGGGGAATGGACGAGAGCGTGTGACGCCACCAGATTTCCAATCGCTGACATTTTGCAGTAAGACAGTCTGGACCCGATTCAACTTGATGAATCGGCTCCCAACGATGTTGCTCTACAGTCAGGCTCGAGAACATAATCAGTCTCATAAACTGATTATGGGGTTATAAGAATCAAACGCTGCGTTAATTATCCATCTCTCCATCTGTTTGGTGGCGGCCCCTGTCTTCCCCTATCCTCCGGGCCCTGCACCATCCCACTGTGCCACTGCCAGCCCATCACTAAACGGCACTGACACAATGCATGTTGTTCCCACTATTTGGCTGCCACAACAAGGACAGGCCAGCACAAAGGCTTCTATTCAGCACTGCTTGCAACAAGGGCATGGCTGATGGTGATGTGAGCAAGAGACTAGAGTCAGCAACATCTGCCTCTTAGCAAAATCAGAAAAAGGGCACTGGGAAGGGACATTTGGTAATTGTTTGGAGAACCGCTGTCCAGAGCTGCTTCCTCATCTCCATATATACCCATAGTGGTGGTGATGATACAGCAGGATGCATATATCGAATGCCATCAATGCATTGAAAAGGATAAAATGATGTTTAGTCAGAGCATTGAATGCTCTCAGTAGCCGTGAACCGACTACTGACCTACCGAGGTCTCAGCCGGCTGCATTCTGTCGCGCATTGTCAATTGACTACGTGGCCTGTTATGACTGATATGAGTTTAGGGGACTTATGTGGCCGGTTAAAACTGATATGAGGTTATATAGGGGATGTACGTGGCTACGTTAAGACTGAGGTTATAGGAGACAACCCAAGTCCCTGTTTCTACACAAAACAGGAGGCGGTGCCCTCAGAGGCAAAAACTAAGTTTTTCGTAGTTACCGAATCCCACTCCAGATTGGAACACCAGGCATTACCCTGTGTTCGGAGGAATCAAGGCGGACAGGGAAGTTTCTGCACAAACTACTCCTTTAGGTTTGTCAGGAAGTTGGACTGTGAGGAATAGGAACTCCTCACTGGCATATTGGAGGACTCAGGAGGCATGTGGTTTCAATACCATCCTTATAAGGCCAAACCGCACCAATGATTGGCCACGCAACTCCTTGCAACATGCAACTCCTTGCAACATGCAACTCCTTGCAACCAGTATCCCCAATGGCAGTGGCAACACGTTGGATTAGTGTAGTTGACTTTAAAACTGTTTTGTTGCAACTCCAAGGAGTTGTGACTAGTTGCAAGGAGGTGCAACTGGTGTGGTTTGGGCTTTAGGACCAAGTAGCATTATATGAAAATATATCACTTAACCCACAAAACATTTATAAAACATTTTTTCAATGGATTCTGGTAGTATTGGGCATGCTAAATAACATACTAAAAGTCTACCAAAATCTACTCCCCAGAAAGCCGCCATTTTCAAGATAGTATCCCAGATGGAGCTTAAAATGGTAGTATTTTTCAACTGATTCTGGTAAAATGGCGTTCAAAATGGAGCTAACATTCATATAATAATGTAATATAATATATGGGATGCAGGGGCTGTGGCTCCAATATAGATCTCAGACTTCTTGACTCGTGAGTCATCTATGACATATAATGAAGTATGACTCAAAATGTGGGCAAAGTTTCAGTCCGATCTGACCTCTCCTGCGCACACACGCACACACAAGCCACGATCGCTTTTCTACTGTCTCTACTCTAACTTATTATTCATTGGTCACAAAAGTAATATGCTGTAGATTACAGGGATATTGTAATTTAGAACAGTGACTACATTAACGACACCTGGGTGAAGAGAGGTGGACGTGGGGGGGTGCAGTGACAGGGAGGTCTTGATTTAACATGAGAGTAGAAAAGAGAGGGGGAGGGAGAGGGTGTGTGTGTGTGTGTGTGTGTGTGCACACGTGTGCGTGCATGGGCATGCATGCATGCATGCGTGTGAGTGTGAGGGTGTGCGTGTGTAAGATTCAGAGAGACAGAGTTGACTAGAGAAAGGGGGAGTGAGGAATAGGAGAGATAGATAGATCGGGGAAGCCTTTATTTAACATGCAGGATACCACTTGACTGTAGCCCTAGGTAGGAGTGAAACAGCGCTACGCTGCATCAGTGCTGCATGCATCCAGCAGGAAAAGTGCAGAGGAAGCGTTTTCCATCTAATGGAAGCCATTAATTATCCTACAACACCCATATACTTTACAGTCATCACTATCCACGGTTAAAACCAGTAGAAGGGAATAGCTCGAGCAGGAGATTAGGTGCTTTTTTTCCCCTGTCACACTGAGTCTCTACACACAATAAAATGTCCATTTGTAACTCTGTATAGAGCGTACAAATGTGTACAAACCTGTACCACTCAGGCCTTTTCTGTGTGTATATCAGTACAGTGACAGTCCTGAGCTGCCGTCTGATATTATCTACAGACGAATGGGCAGGCGGGTCAAGGGTCAAGTCTAGCGCGCTTGTTTTGACTCTCAGGCTCAATGCGTGCTCTGCTCTCTGTTTCCTGTCCTCTAATCTCTGCCGGCTGCAACAGTGTGTGCATGTTTGAGCCTGTTTAAATGGAGAGAGAGAGAGAGAGAGAGAGAGAGAGAGAGAGAGAGAGAGAGAGTATAGGTGTGTGTGTCATGTGAAAGTGGATGTATATAAATATACAGTGCGTGCATGCGTGTGTGCGTGCCTGCCTGTGTGCGTGCATGCGTGTACAAGCATGCACCCTCCCTCATGCCATTATTGGCATCAAGCCTGCAAAGCCTAACGACTTTACCAGGGACTTAAACATTTCAATACAGCATGGGAAATATAATACTCTCCCTGTCTCTACCGTGACAGGTGGCATCCAGCAGAATCACAGGGAGAAATCTATCAAAATATTTATTTGGTGCAACGTGAAGGCGAAATCAATGCAATAACTACAGAGCACTTAATAGACTTCCATTAAAACGGTCTCTGAAAGCCACAGGGAAAAATGGCTGCTTTGCTTCGACGGCCCTCAATGTTTCCACCAGGCAGCCCCTTCTGGCTGAACATGAGCCAGTCCTGACAACTGCTTTATTTAAAGGACACCCGATATGCCTCAAACCCACCCCAATCGCCCTCCATCAGCCAGAGACACACTGGTGGAGGAAATAGGTGGAGGAAAGGGGGGGGGGGGGTTCTGACGCCATGGTAGCAGCCTAGCACGTCTCAATTCTGTCAACCATGGTCCACTACTGTCTGTCTGTCTGTGTCACATTCCTGTTGCCCTGAGACAGGGAAAGACTTGTGCATAGACAGCCCCCTTCCTCCATGTCTCACTCAGCACTACAGCCACGGTCGAGTGGCAAGGCAGAGGGGTTTAATACTGAGCTGTCTGTAAAGTATATATAGTGTCAATGGTATGGGTTGTGTATGTCTGCCAGTCTGCAAGCCCAGAACACAGACCACTGGGCCTATATATGATGGACGTCAGAACTTTAAAAGGCCAGGAGTAAGTGTGGCTCCTCCTCCCTAGCTTATGCACTCTGTCTACGTTTCTCTGTTCCCCTGAGTTGCCGTGAAACAGAAGCCATGCATGTGTGCATGTTGGAGCTGGCCAAAACCTTAAGTGTGGGGGCCTGGGGTGGATGGAAAGTGTTAACTAACCCCGCGACGACTGGCTGGAGAGGCTAGAATGCTCTGCAGCACAGGGCTAAGGAGGAAAGATTCCCCTAGTGGCGTGTGTTAATTAGGCTAACGGCAGTGGGACATGCGGAAGCCTGTCTTGACGGCTGACCTAGAGAGACTGGATTACCTTCTGCAGCTGCTCTCCTCCTTGCTTCCTCTCTTAATACTACCTTTATTAAAGGGACAGGTGACATTAAAGGGGAGTGGTACACATTCGGGCTTGGTCAGGAACCTATGTACCTATGTGAATGAGGGGGATGTCTTTGAGTGCTGTAGTATATAAATTACTCTTTGCCTCCCCTTCCCGCTCACTGTTTCATTGCTGTCGTCAATGGCCAATGGGGCGTGTCAAAACCAGAGGAAAAGAGCAATTTCGCAAGCCATAGACGTCAAGCAATAAATAAATAAAAATGAGTATGGACTCATCATTTACCGTCATTTTTATTGAAAATCATAAGTCACAATGTTCCTAGAAACTGCTCCCTGTCTGGACAAGCTCGATAAGGACTGAGATGAGTAAAGGTGGAAAAAAGCAAATGGACTCATTACAATGGTGAGGTGCATGGGAGTGTGTATCTGATGAGATAGCGTGTGAAAACGCATACATACCCACACAATGTGTTTTCCTCGGGTTGAAAGCATCTGCATTCATAGACACAGTTGAGTACTCAATGGTGAGAATGGACCAGTGTGTTCCTATATCGCTATTCTCACCGCTATTCCAACATACTATTAAGGGCTTTCCTTTCAAATCCCAGCACTTACTATTGTCATGCGGGCAAGGCCATTCTTGCCGTTTCCTCTCATGCAAATAAACGCACGCCCTTGCCCCCAGCGGACAACTGTGTGAACACCTGGCCTGGATCTAGAGGCCATTGACATTCCCAAGGCCTGGAAGCTTAAATCCCTCAGATTGGTCCACCTATGAGGCTAATCAGCATTTATCGTCACTTCCTACAAAGCCCCCCCTCCCCCCCCCCAACACACACACACACACACACACACACACACACACACTCACTCCTACAGCTGGAAATCCAGTACGTACGTACTTGATAGTTGACAAACAAGGCTGCACATGTGGAAACTACACTATGGCATAGCGTAAAAAAAAAATCCACATGTGCATGTTTTTGTCAACTAGAGGTTGTGTTCAGTTTATCCAGTTTAGTTTGCCATATCCCCGATCGATAGAAAAGATGCCATTTGCAGCAGTTATGGTGTTTTGCTGACTTGGGATATTTGCTCCCTCACAGCCCGTAGAGAAAGTCCCTGGATAAAGGGCTTTTCCCCTTAAATCCCTGATAGCCTCACCGCTCCCAGGAGGACTTATAGCTGGCCTGACCAGCAGGCTAGCCACCAGGGTGTAGTAGTGACAGGGGTCTCTCAGGCTGGGGGTTTATGGCTAGTGCTGGGATATGGGGGGAGGGGGATAGGTAAATATTTGGACCAGCAAGTTGTAGGCTTAGTGGGGGGGGGGGGTCTCGTTGGAGCCAGGATTAAAGCACATTGTCTGGGGGGGGATTGCAGAGGTTTTGAATGTATAGTTGAAGACCATATCTGTGAAGGTTACATTCTAGACGCAGAGGTAGACTATCATGAATGGAGACAGTGAGCTCAGTGTGGGTGGATACAGTTGGCTTCGGGCCCCACATATGCCACCCTACAGCTGCCCAAGAAGTCTGTCTGTGTCTGTGTGTGTGTGTGTGTGTGTGTGTGTGTGTGTGTGTGTGTGTGTGTGTGTGTGTGTGTGTGTGTGTGTGTGTGTGCGCGCGCGCGTGCGAGAGGCCGTGCATGTGTGTGTAATGCTGTGTGTGTAATGCTACATCCGGCAGAGGGGTCTGAGCAACAGTTACCTCCCAGGGCCATGCTCATTGCTCCCACACACAGCTGTTCACCATACAGTCAGCATGTCGCAGACAGACACCTGTCTGTGCATGTGTGTGTGTGTGTCTGTAGACGAATGAGAGGAGAGAATATTCTCGTACTTATTCTCCACCCCCCAAAAAAACTAAACACAAAAAACTTGATACCAAACATTGCATGTGTCATTTTCACTATGAGCAACACTGTCATGGACCAATGTATTCTATATGGATCTATGAGGATATTCAGAGACGGCAATGGACTATATCCCTGAGAGCGTGTGAACAGCGCAACCTCTACACCCCCCCCCCCCCCAATTCGCATTCACACCATTACTTCAGCCAGCTTAAATCCACCGCCTGTCTAATGTCATCAATATTAAAGTTACATCCTCGCTCTCATAATGTCATCTTTTTCATTAGCACGTCAACTCGTTAATGGAAAGATGACACAGAGTGGGATCACCTGTGCCGTTGACTGCTACGTTTGTGGGGGGGGCATTCATTACCCGGCCACAATGATGGATTTGACCGGAAAATGCATGGGTTCAGTGTAGTAATGAAGTGCATGGCACGTGGGAGGAAGCATTTATTATCATTATTGGATATAATGGAAATCTCTGCACCCTGCTTAATTTATACCCTGCCATACGACACAACGCAATGTGTCGTGACTCGTGAGCTTGTAGATTGCTATTTCGGCGAGCAACAAACTATAAATCAGGTTTAATAGGGAGATTCTGCCAACGGCGGGCGAGTGAATTAGAGTTTCAGAGTGCCCAGAGAACTGTAACCTTTTGAGGTGGCGACAGTGTCTTAAGGTGTCAAGGTTGTGGCAATAGCTACACAGCTATTTATTTCAGGCACAAGACAGAGGGACAGTCGTGTCAGTGTCAGACCACGTGCAGGGAAATGTGATATACATCTGCCACGTGAGAACTCTCTCACAACTTTGCAGACGACAACATTGGGATAGAAACTGAAATAGGATCAATAAATAATAAGTCAAAATGTCATGTGAGTCCCTCAATCACCAGGCAGTTTATATTGTTATGCCAGTCATCACTAACTGCAAATTACCCACAGCATTGGCTATGAATAGTATTAGTATTCTCATTTCCCCAAGGAAATACCCTTATTACTACAATCTAGGGGTATCTGTGTTCATTTCATACCTTCCCATGCGTTTCTGTGAGTAAACGCATGTGACAGTCATCAGGATTGTGTCAAAGCAGACTGAATAATTTCCCAAAGTGCCAAATAAGTTATGGCAAAACAAATTTGCTTCTCTCCAGTCTCAAGCAAAAATAAATAAATAATTAAGGCTGATGGATCAATGTGTGTGCCTAAGCATAGCACAGGTTAGCTCTGGTCCATAGCTCTAATGTCGTTTAATTTAGAGCTATGTTACCGATGACTTCCGGGGCTCGCATAAAAGCAGACAGCCTCTCGTCTTTAGCATAAATAAAAAGAACGTTTTTGCTTCTCACCAATACAAAGGCGGGTTGTGTCATTTCATTAGAAAGCCCCCACCACAGGACAGGTCAACTCACTTCAAATTGCAGGGGCACTTTCACAACTTTTAGTCTGCATGTCAGAACTGATATGACTATTTGTCACTTATGTGACCTTTGGTTATGCTGAATGAATCGTGTGCAGAGACTGCAGACGCGTTAGATGGAGTACATTTCATGGATGGCAAGTCATGCCATGTTGAGTATTGAAAGAATCTACACAGACAATTAAGGTGAACGCATTTCTATCATTGGAGGCTCTAACAAAAATAATGATTGGGCTGAGTTGGGGCTTTAGTACATTAATTTCTTAATGTAGGCTAGATTGGAGGACAAGACCCATCTCGGCAGGATTGCACAGTCAGGTGACAAATGGTGCCCCAGGGCAGCCGAGTGCCAGAAATGGCCTCTTAATCAATCAGGGGTCACCACAGAGGCTCAGTCCTGACTGCCCCCACCCAGAGACGACCATCTGATAGAACACTCAATGCCAAGACGACAAGCACACAGCCATCCTTGACTGTTACCACCCTGCTGCTACTGCAATTCTCATCATTCTTTCTGCTAAGAAAACTACCATGATCAAAGGCCCCTTTTTCCACCGGTTGGGAACCGGTTCAGTTCAGAGCCAGTTTTTAGTCCATGAGCCAGACCTCCAAAATTGGAATTTAATTGAGTGGGAAAAACCATACCTATATTAAATTAAAGTAAATTAATACATGATAAACCTTCCACAGCAGTAGCTTTTTCATATTTATCACACATTTTGTAATCTTCACCTACAGTAGTATATAGGCCTATACGTGATAGGTGAATAGGTAAACATTTAATTAATAGTTATCACTATGAAACTTCCCCAGTTGATTACTTACACGAAGACAATGATTTATTGTATTGCACATTTTCTGAAATTGTACATATAATTATGCAAATTATGCATTATCTAGGAAAATATGCAAAAAATAGAAAATATGAAAAAGCTACTACTGTGGTTATCATATATTTTTTCTTGTGACCTATGACTCTGACTTATGGTGCGTTACCCGTTCAAATCAACATTGATGATGGAAATGGAATTTAGAGTTGGGATAAGCTGACTGTATCTCATTTGCTTTTAATTCAAACCAAGAAACCATCCCCAAGGACACGGATGTTTCAGCCTTCATCAGTACGATGGTCGAACATTGAACAGAGAAAGCCTTAAGCCTTAAGGCAATGACACACCAGCCTATGTTGGGCCGTTGATATGTGTCTGTGTGGCCGAAAATCAGTTGTACACAGCCAGCCGTCGGTGATAGTGGGGCATCTGCATTAGTCGCTAACCAGACCCTCAAGAACATTCGGTGTCGTGCCGTCTATAGAGTGAGGTTGGGGTGGAGGGGTATTTAGTTTACATTGCTGATTCTTCCAGACGGATTTATGATCATTGATCAGCACTACAATGTATCGCCTGCAAAAAATTGCTACGAGTTTCAACGTTGCATGTTAGCTTGTAAATGTGTAATTTTTTTGCAAAGGAGTGTATGAACTAATTAGCTTTTATTCTCCAGCTCCCATCCTAGCTAGACCTTCAGACCATCTGTAGTGATATTTCAGGCAGCAAATTAGGCAGTGCCGGTGTCCTTCTCCATGGCAGACTCAGCCTAAAGGCCAAGCCCTCACATGCAACAGGCCCCACCCCTGCACATCCCCTGGGGTTAACCCACACACTGCATGGGACCCAAGGGAGCATAGCAGGCTATGGGACATGCACAGCCCTTCTGTCATGTGTCTAATATCCCACCCCCCATCTACATGCACATCGCTTGCCTCCCACCATCCATCTCTCCATCCTTTCTAACATCAAACCTTCATCTGTCCATCTTGACGTTATTCACTGACCTTTTTATTTACCCATCTGTTTCAGTCCTGTTACTACCATATTTGTATAATTATAGACTCAGCATCTATCCACCCACAGCTTCCATATTCATACACAAACTGTGGCTTATTTTCAAACCTTTTCCAAATGTCCCCTTTAAATGACAGAAAACTGAATATTGTCCCTTTTTCTGTGTTGTTCCTTTTCACCTCTAAATAAACTAGCTCCGCTTTTATAATCAGAAAGAAAAACAAAATCCTGGAAGGTCTGTGAAGTGTCTACAAACTGTTCTGTGTTTAAATGCAGGAAATTTGTTTTGTTTCACAAAACAAATACAAAGTGTTAAAGTTCACTATTCCACTAAATGCTATTAAAGTGCCATCACATTGACAAACAAACAGCCATCTTGCAGACTCACAGAGGGGGGAGACTAATGAATCCACCCACCTCTGGACATCGTTCCACTCATCCATATATCCAGTGTTGGGGAAGTTACTTTGAAAGCGTAGCTTGTAAAGCTACAAGTAGCTCACCATGGCAGTAGCTTGATCAAGCTACATAGCTACCCCTGGAGAAATGTAGCTTGTAAAGCTACAGCTACATAGGAAAAGTAGCTCAGCTACTTTTTATTTTTCAGCGTTAAATTGAGAATGTACATGCGGGAGACCCCTCCTCCCCTCTGGGAGACCCCTGCTCCCCTCTGGGAGACCCCTCCCACCCTGCTCCCCTCTGGGAGACCCCTCCCACCCTGCTCCCCTCTGGGAGACCCCTCCCACCCTGCTCCCCTCTGGGAGACCCCTCCTCCCCCTGCTCTCCTCTGGGAGACCCTCCTCCCACCCTGCTCCCCTCTGGGAGACCCCTCCTCCCCCTGCTCTCCTCTGGGAGACCCCCCCACCCTGCTCCCCTCTGGGAGACCCCTCCTCCCCTCTGGGAGACCCCTGCTCCCCTCTGGGAGACCCCTCCTCCCCTCTGGGAGACCCAAAATTGTAGCTTGTAACTTGAGTAGCTAAGCTACAAAAAATGACCCAAAAAGTAGCTGAGCTACTTGACGAGGTACACAAATATGAATGTAGCTAAAATACCACAAGCTACAGCAAAATGTAGCTAAGCTACGTAGCTCAGCTACATGTAGCTTAATACTCCCCAACACTGCATATATCTGTCCATCCATCCCCACATTCACTACCTATGTGTGCCCAAAACTTTGACACATTGATTTATCCATCTCACAAAATGATAGATGTGCCTGCTGATTCAGTCCTCACAGGACACAGTCAATAGACAGACGTAATGCATACAAAAGAGAGGAGAGGCTTCCTGAGGAGAAACAGGCAGATAAACAAAAAGGGACAAAAGGAGTCAATTGGGGACCTATCAGGTACTAGACATGCATATGAAAAACGAAAACCTGAGATAAAAAAAGAGAAGCAGGGGAACACAGACAGACAGAACTCAGATGGAACCACAGGCAAGAGCCAAAAGACAAGAAGCACAGTTATCAGGCAGATCAGCATCACAAAACCAGTGTTTCCTGTGGAAGCATTCAGATGCAGATCCCACATTTGTAGCTCATAGTGTGAGAGGTGTCAGGAGTGTGTGCATGAGTGGGTGAGCTATGTATCCTCACACATCTGTTAAATTGTCTTTCTAATGGGGTGCAAATGGGACACCACTGTGACTTTGCAGCCCTGACTGGAATGACCTGACATGACCATTCAAGCCTGTACTTAAACAATTAAACACTACAGAACACAATGTGGTGGTATGTCATCTAATCTCAATTAATTCAATGCAGTTTAGCGTTATTGGCACGAGAAAATATGTAACTTACATTGCCGATTTCAAAGCATCTCCATAAGTCCTGACTCCTGTCATTTGTGTAACACACAAACAAAAAAGGGCATCAGAAACAACATCTATATAGATGTAATTTCCTTTTACACAATCCTGATGTGAAAAAGACAAATCTGCAGGCGTGCACAGAAAATGTGAATTTAGGCCTACATTTTTTGAC
The DNA here is from genome assembly GCF_963924005.1 of Protomyctophum bolini. Taxonomy (NCBI): domain Eukaryota; kingdom Metazoa; phylum Chordata; class Actinopteri; order Myctophiformes; family Myctophidae; genus Protomyctophum; species Protomyctophum bolini. The sequence continues at coordinate 11,487,070 of NC_137862.1, read as the reverse complement.
AATCTTTTATAAATGGGTGAATCTGTGCTAAAGCAACACTGCAGATAACATCTTGCCCTATAATGCGAACAATCCGGCTAAATAGTATTGTTTTCTTTTTACTAAGCAACAATTCTGAAGCTGCTGAAAAGATTTTTACTAGGCACTCAGCTGAGTGGGGGATGGGGTTAAGAGAAGGGGAGCAACACAGGGTCACTCAAGAGAGGTGGGGGCAGCCTTTTCTTTTCTCTCCAGGCACTAGGAATAAAACGCTCTAGCGAGGGAGAGTTGCCAAAAGCCACAGCGAGAGAGGGGGAGGGAGAGAGAGAGAGAGAGAAAGAGAGAGAGGGGGAGAGGGAGAGAGAGAGGAAGGGAGGGAGGGGGCGGGGGGGATGGAGGAGGGACTGGAGCAAGAGCGCGGCTTATTGGTAGGCTGTGGAGGGCTCTCTTGATGGATTGACTCAGTATGGATCGAATTACACCATTTGCCGTGCATTAGTTTTGTTTTTCTCTGCCCAGAGAGTGAGAGAGCGACCCGGGGAGAAGTTGCTTCACTACGAAGACAATTTTGGATTACGGGAAAACAAAAGGATACATTATATCAATTCAAATGAGGTGAGTTTTCGTTGCAGATAATGGCTTACGTTGTTGCACCAAAACAGTTCTTCCAGAGAAACTAAAGGACTGACGGGTAACAGATTTATTTGAACCACGTCGCTTGGCTTACTATGCACAAGTAATGGTTGTTGGATAAATATAGCTTTGGTCTAAATTCGCGTGTGCTAAAATAGCATATCATACTCATTCAGAATTTGTAAATGATCTGGAAAAAATATATAGCACTGGCATTGGCGTTTATGATAGAACTACCATTCACCTCACAGCGCCGAACGAACGGCGCACCCTTAATGTTTATGTTTTGTTTTCCCTCTGGTTTTCCAAAGTTAATAGTAGTTGAAGAAGGGGCTGGTAGTGGTAGATGAGGGGGGGGCTGTTTGATCGCTGTAGTGTAGCGCTTTGAAGATTTCAGTCCCGGAGAGAGAGACGGACAGTGCAGTCAGGGAGTAAGACGCGTCGCGGCACCTCTCTAGCGATCGGAATTAATTTCTGTGCGCAACTGGATAAGAAAAGTGGGGACAAATGGAACATGAAAATTGAAGGAATTTTAAAGACTGGTTGTTTTCTCCTTAAATGGATTACAAAGGGAATATAACCTGCATTTGGATCGCCCTACCCATGAATACATTTGGACACTCAAGGTAGGTGTCTACGCCGTGCAATTGTTGGATAAAGTGTGTAAATGCTTGTTTTGTTATTTCTCTCGCTTTTCTCCCAGTCTTTGAATAACCCGACGATTCGTTTTTGTGTACATTTAAAAGCCACGGATTTCACGAAAACCTATTGGCTGGCTGTTATTATTTCTACTATGATACTTTTTGAAAGACTCGTGGATAGGATAGAATATTAGAAAAAGAAAATCAAAGTGAAAGATTTATGGCGAGCTGCATATAAGATCATGCAATTAAACCAAAGCACACGCGTCGATGGTGAGTCAAGTCTAATTATTCACTGGAGTGGCTCTCTGACTGTCAAAACCTTTTGTGCAGACAGTTGTGCTGTTTCTTTGTACTGCGTTATTTCGCAATAGCCTATATTTGTGTTTTCTCGTTAACTAGCACCACAGCTGTGTCAACTGGCCAAAACATTCAGGTCACTATACAAGGCTACTATACAAGTTTGAGAAATGTGTGCTTCACTTCAGCAAAGCAGTCAGTCCAGTCACTGGCCCCAGTCAGCAGCACAGCACAAACACATGATCTCAGTCATCGCACACATCATAGTAACATTACACGGCAGTACTAGTAGTAGCTACGACGTGAAGGTCGAACCGATTCCATCACTTAAAAGGATGTTGTCGACCAATTATTTCTGTAAACTTTAAAGCACGGTTTCGCTCTTAATTCTGTTGAATTCCACAACGTTGTTGTATATTTATTTGGTAATTGGCTGGAGGGATGCGCACGCACGGAAGCTTTTGGAGGAAGATCACAGAAAGCGATGGAAGGTTTCCTCCTCCAGCCCAGCCCCATGTGCATGCATTAGTGGCGGAGGCAATTGAACGCAGCGCCATCGCTGTTGTCACTCTGCTGCTGCGTCTTTTGTTGTCTTTTGTAATGTGTCCACGTTGAAAAGATTTACCACGGATCAATCCTGAATGCCTTTACGCCCAGCCAGGACAATGCACACATTGGTGCCCCGAATGGATTCTGTGGGCAGTATAGGCCTATAGGCTAAAGGAAGCAATATTCTTATTTGGGGTGGGCTATTTTACCGTTAGTTAAACTGCCTACGTGTTAAAAATGTATTGATTTTTATCAAAATAAAAGTTAATTACAAAAGCTGACACGATTGTGTGTGAGTAAAAGTTAGCATTTAAGTGGTTAATTTTCTTTTAGAATCAATGTATTTTAATAGCCTAGTTGTACTATTTAAAGGGACTGGTTAAACAGTCTCATTACCTGACAAAGTAATTGGTTCAAATTAGCTAATTAGGATATCTAGTGCACGCTGTTATCCCTACAGTTGTTGTTAATTATTAAAGGAGGAGAAGCATAGACTACTCAAGGTAATTTAAACAGGTATATTTTAAACCCAACAACACCTTAATTGTTTTGGTCAAGGAGTGGCCTTAGCTAAAACAACTACAACAACGTCATTATCAATTCCATTAACTGAGAATACTGACTTGAAGCAGATATCATTTTGTGTGATTTAAAAACAAAACAAAGTGGTTCACTTTAATCATAATGTCATAGATCCCCAAATTACAGAACCTATGTTGATGCTTTGCTGACAGCAGCACTATGCTCTTAGGTGAACCAGCCATGGGTTAGTTGACCATCCAGCTGGCTTTTGTGTCTAAACTCCACCTCACTTACCACAGGGTCAGAGCCCAGCAACCGGAACGACCACCGTTAACCCCCACTAGAGCCGACTGTAACCCCGGAACAGCCTGCGTTAACCTCTCCAATGATTAGCATTAACCCTTTACAGCTGCACGGTTGTCAAACTTCTGATGAGTGCTGACCTGAGATCAGATTATTCAATTCTTAATGCATAGTACAAATAAATACATCTAGCCCTGGTGCAGAACTCAAGTCAACATTTTGCTCCAGATGGGCCCTGTGTGACCCCACCACTGTACTACTAATCATCCCTTTGACAAGAACCAGAGCAGCTCCCCCTGAATCCCCAAGAGCAGGGCCACCGGCGGGGGTGGAGTCCTATTGTGTTCTTTTGCCCAAAGCCCCTTTGTTCCCCAGTCACACCTGCAGCTCAACCCTTTGTGTTCCACTATAGCAGAACTACTGCTGAGAACAGCCTTTCTCCTGTTTCACTCCTCCTCTTGCCAAGGTAGGGAAGAAAAGAGGGAGGCACGGTTTAGGGTGGCACAGCCCTCACTTTCTGCCAAAGCTCTGAAGCAACAAGTCCACCCCCACCCCTCCGATGTGATCCTTGGGTAAATAGCAAGTGATTAGGGCCAGTGGTTATTATTGAAGCACAAGAAAGCGTAGTAGTAATCATTTCAGGGCCTGTGTGGACGGCAGCCTTAATCGTCTGGCTGATTCACCACCTCTGTGGCTGCATCTTGATTGCTTTCTCAGAACCTCGGTTTGGGACTCCGGCAGCTGGGTCAGCAATGTCATACGCCACATCCGCACAGAAACAGACAGACGTGTACAAATCCAGGCAGCGGAATACATTGTAAAATTCAGTGTAATATCTGGGGAACGACTGAAATTGAACTCCTCGGTTATCTGATTTCGTGCGCTGTGTGTTTACAGCTCAGCGTGGTGCTGGATGACAGGTTGAGCCGCCCCAAGGAGCAGAAGCTATTGTTCAGCTGGGATTACGTTCACCCATCGCATTCGCACGGGAGTTACAAAACTTAGTACCGTTGTTTACTACCCAACTCCTGCTGTTGGGTTTCTTTGTAAAGGTCAGCGTGCGCAGCCGTGACAAATAAGGGGGGGGGATCTGGCAAACTAGTATATCCTTGCTGTCCGCTGGAAAAATGCCCAAAACATTTCAGGAAATGAAAAAAAGAACCTGTTTTCCAGTGTTATTTAGTCATATAATACTTTTCATTGGGTCAATATTTATAAAACCCACACACACTTTCATTTAAAATGTTGAAAAAATAGACGGTCTACCATCTCACAATGCGTCGCAGTACGACACGTTGTGAGCTAGTAGATTCTACTATCTCATACTAGTATCGCTACTTCTGTGTGATACTAGTATGATGGGGTTCATGTGTTTGGTCCGACGGAGCATTTGTCCGAACGACAACCTACCTCAAACTCTCACCCTAACCTCCCACGGCACGGTTTAGCACACCTAAACCGAACCCTCTCCCGACCCCCGACGCACCTCGGACAAATGCTCGGTCCAGTATGATGAAGTAGGACGTTAATTTGCAAGAAAACATAAAATGTTGAAATACAAGGTTTCTGCCAGATGCAAACCTGCCGTAACCAATATGGTAAAAAAGATACTAAAGTCCTCTGTGTTCATTTATCCAATCATAAAGTGTACCAAATGTACCCACAGGTCAAATTATTCAATATTTTACAGTGTAGCTCTAGCTTATCATTTCTTGTGCCATCGATGAAGGACAAAAACCACCATTTAGACCAACAGTCGACTACAAACCCCTGTACCCACCAGTCAAAAAGAATTGCAACCCAACCGCCCCTCTTCTGCACCTCCCCTGTGTTTAACACCATGGGGCCGAGCCAACAACATCAGCAGAGAAAGTTCGTGATTGTAGGACATTGAAAAGCCTGTAATAACAGAGGCAGAAAGGAGGAAGGCTGAATGGCACTATATTGCGTGACTAGCTTCAGCGTCTCCGGGCCTACACACAATCACACATGCACAAACATGTGCGTGCGTGCACACACAGACACACACACACACACACACACACAAACACTGGAAGGCAGGAACCAGAGAGTGCAGAGGAATAGTCAATAGAAAACATACTGGGCTCACTGGAGATTGAGAAGTAATTTTAGATCGCTGACCTCTGGATGTCTTCTGTTTCTGTTTTGCATTAAAGTTTCTGAGGGAAGCCTTCGCCCCCACAGTACAGCTATTACCATGCAGGCAATCATGGCAGCTGAGCCTCTGCTTTTGGCTCTTGTGTCTTTCTCTTGAATTGTGTTGTTGTGAGCAAGAAAGAAGTGTGTTTGAGCAAGAGCTGCAACAAATGAGGTGCTAAATCATGACAGCCAGGGAAATTATTATACCTGTGAATAAAATGCAAGCTTTGAGCACAGCCCCAGGCAGCATGATGAGAACTCAAATGTCTAGTTTATTTACATCTTGGAGCACCCTCTTTCTATTGTTGTGTTTGGTGGATATTTGTGTCCAAGGCTTGGCTCTTCAATTCTAGGAGTTTCACATTTTCAGTGGCATTTTCGGTTCTGGTCTGGACAGGGTGAAACATAAATGTTGTGATGCTTTTGACTTTTGAGGCGTGCCGCTGTGGAGCGGCATCATCACTTCTCATTTAGATGAAACTGCTGACATTTGCCCTTCTGTAGAGATCTATGAACTGTTCTGAATACTAGCTATGCGGAACGTTTGTGGCCAGAGATTCATTTGTATCGAAAATGGGAGTGCAGCAACTTCTGCCGCCTCATTGACATCTGAAATTGCAGCCAGACTCTGTGACCTTTTCTGCGCATCATGAAATTGACTCATCATAGCGAAGCATCAAAATTCTGCTAATAAGTCGACTAATTGCGGCGAAGTGCTGACTTGTCCAGACATAATGACACTGTTCATCATAGACCTTTGCTCCCACATGCAGACATGCTGAATATCTGCGATTACACAGTGCATGGCAAACACATTGGTATCACTCTGACTGCTTGACTGTCATTGCTTGAGTGTCATTGTCAGTCCTATTTCTTCATCACATCACTTGTGTGGCCAAATGTGAATTATTAGTATCAGCGTTTCAACGCTGATGAAGGCTTGAGGGTCGAAACGCATTTGTTGTTGCCAACTCTGCAGCATCCTATGCCAACTCTGCCAACTCTTCTAAGAATAATAAAAAAGAGTGCCTTAAAACAAGAGTTCCGTGAGTGCTGGTGTTTTCTCTCTTGGAGATTATTTTTGTAAAATCATTAGCATCTAGCGTGGATATTAAACACAGGATTTCATGCCTTGCTGCACACCTGCCTTCATAGGTGTTCATATTTGAAAGATTGTAATAAATTAAAAAAACGGAATCACCTATAATGACATGCCCTATATAGGGACTTTGTTAATTATTATAAAATGTTTCATATGCTATATAGTATGTTGTAAGACAATTTTGTACTGATATACTTGTAAAGCGTCTTTGGGTACTCGCGCGTTATTATTAGTAGTAGTACAATTCTATAGTAAACATAAAAAAACAACACAACTTTTTGTTGTTAATCATGCATTTCCCGTCTGTGTGTTTGTTGGTTGGTTGGGGTATGAGATCACGTGACATCATCAGGGATGGAGAACGTGAATATTAAGCCCATGTATAGAGAACCCTGATGTCATCAATATTGCCAGCAACTCTACATCTGACCTCAAACCCTTAGATCTCCATTTAAGGAGCTGCCTTGTTCTGACATTCTCATGTTGATCCTTCCTCATCCATCCATCCTCTTCGATGTCTCCCTTTTGACTGATACCTGTCCATTTAAACTCTAGACAGGCCTGCCCCAAAGTTATTAGTGCAGCCGTGCCCGTCAGCCGGCGAAAACTAGAGTTCTTAACAGGCCAGAAAATGTAAGATCTTACTCTCCATGCCAAAGCGCCAGCGCTTGCCCAGCGGTCTGCTGTCACCCAGGCGGATGCATGCATGCGGCCTCGAGGTCGCTTCTCGCACTCGTGTGTGTGTGTGTGTGTGAGTGTGAGAGTAAAACTAGGACGCTCAGACATAAAGTCCATAGATTGTGCCGTTGTGGGCAGCTACCAGCCTAACTGCCAAGCTTCCTGTGTGGATCAATCGGAGCACTAATGGCCTGGCAGCCTGTGCTGACAGACAGCACTGGAGCAGGTGTGCTTAGGGCTAATTGAAAAACGTGTCAATATTGGTGTGTGTGACGTTTTGTGTGTGCATGCATCAATCTTTGCATTAATGTGATTATGCAAGCGTGTGTGTGTGTGTGTGTGTGTGTGTGTGTGTGTGTGTGTGTGTGTGCACGCACGTACGTATCCCAGTGTGTTCCCAGCTAATCCATCTCTCTGCCTGCATGTCATCTCCTGGTAAATTGTTTATATCAGTTCAGGCCTTGCCTGCATTAATAATTTGTTTGGGTTATAAATATTTGACTGGACAATGTTCATTAACATGCACAGACGCAGCACAGTCCACTAAAGCACTGGTTTACACACATGCATGTCAAACCTCATGCCCAGTTTGCCCACAATACAGGTTTTTGCCAATTTAGCTGCCGGTGTAGCATAGCTCCAATAACACTCTGCATAGACTCATTTGTTCAAAATGAAAGTAAATCTATGTTTAATAATTAACAACCTGAAAGTGATGAGATCAACACAAATGAGTGAATCACTGCAACCTCAATAAACCAGTCCACACACAGGCCCCCGAGGAAGAATGGGGTAGTAAGAAGAACCAACCTCAATAAACCAGTCCACACACAGGCCCCCGAGGAAGAACGGGGTAGTAAGAAGAACCAACGGAGCACTAATGGATGTCAACTAAGGTCACAACTGCACCGGTGGTGATTTGTGATGAAGTTGCAAAGCTTTGATTAGTCCTCTCAGCCTTGGCCCAGTGTGAGCCAATCATAGCACAGATGCACAGAGACAGCAGGCCTGTGTGAGCCAATCATAGCACAGATGCACAGAGACAGCAGGCCTGCCATGCCTCTGACAGTGTGGACTTCCGCTCCATGCAACCCACACCGAGACACCCCATTGGTCAGTTGGATGACCTTACCCCGGACAGCAGATGCTGGGAGAGGTAGAGGGGAAAGTGCCAAGCTCTCCCTATAAGGGCTCTGTCAGCAGCTTGTATGCTGTCCCGTCCCCTCCCCCCCCGTCCCCCACTAACGCATATAGTTGAAATGCCCTCACAAGGAAACCTGGAAAAGTGGACATAATGTGAACCCTTTCATACGCCTCTCTGAAAGAAGAGCTGTTTTGTTTTTTGTTTGGGGCTAGAGGTCATTTTGAGGGCTAGCGTTAAAACATGTACCCCAGTAACCTCCCCAGTGTTGCTGTAACTATTTGAAACTCTTGAGTAGGGGGGAGTGGGCGATATGGAAAATGTATATATAGATAAAAATATAATATCACTTTTTCAAGCAGTATCATGATCCATGAGTCGACATGACATTTTCATGATTCTTTTTCAAGTTACTTAACAGTACAACCACCTACACGGTACGAGTAACAGAACATTTAGACCAAAATACTTATTTTTGGCAAACAAATCCGTTCTACAGAAGTATTAAGGTATAGAACTGCAAATCATAGAATGTGCATCACTGTATCAAGCCATATAAGTTAACTCTGAAAAGGCATATCGTGGAGATATTTATCACCACCCACCCCTACTCTTGAGTGCACAAATGTAACCAAATGGCATTACATTTTGAAGCTATGTAGCTGTTAACCACTAGTGTCATTATGTCAGGGATGTCATAGGCAAAATGTTTCAAAAAGGTTTCAAAACCTTCTTGTAAAAATGTAAACATTAAGAAAAATAGCAGAAATGCCACTCATTATATAGCGCTTGAGTGGCAACGCCATTGGTTGTATAAATGCAATTAGATAGTATGTTATCAATTTATTAATGACAGTATTGTGTGTGTGTGCGTAGGTAACATCTCCATCAGTGTGAACCAGGAAGCGTCGTCTGTGAGCAGCCATGGGTCAGAGAGCAGTGTTTCTGCTCGGTGAGCTGCTGATGCTGTTGTTGACAGCCTCGCACACAATCTTCGCAGTCAGCTTCCCTGAAGACAGCACGCCCCTCGATGTCGTTGATGCACACTGTGAGTACAGTAAAGGCTGATCTTATCGCGTTGCACTTGCACGGCAAAGATGCTGTATTTAAAACTGTGAAATAATGTGGACACGAAACCTTTCCTTTGCACGCCACAATCCCAAGCACAGTAGCTTGGATTGCCGGTATATATTGTTTATTATTCAACTTCATTTGGGAGGCCTTAGATGAGTGGGTAGACGGGCCGTCTGGGAATTGGAAGGTAGCCAGATCGACCCCCAGTATACGTGTTGAAGCTGTAAAAGCAATTTTCCCTCTCCACGGGGACCAAAAAATACTTCCTTTCCCCTGCTTAAAGTCCATCCACACAACCGCAGGAGTCAATATACTCTAGTTGTGCATATACCTGTATGTTAGTTGCAAAATTGAAGATTTTGAGCATTTCAGCAGTAATAAAATCCAAGTGTTCTATTGTCAGTTGTAACTGTATTAAAAGTGCTTCTTTTATTATCTGAGGCACCGGGATAGCTTAAAGAGATGTGCTGATCTAGGCTGTCCCATGAACACAAAACACGCACACAAACGGCATTAATTTAGTTACTGAGAGACTTGTCACGACGCAGTAGCATTAATTCCTTTATTGAAAGATTAAATTAAAACTGTTTTGCGTTTACACTTCAGAATCAGCGATCCAGTAAGAACTGTGTGTTTTTCATGTTTACGTGCTATTACCCCTACTGGGAAAATAATAATGATTTTTGGCTAATAAAAACCAAATGGTGTAGAACATTAGGCATAATCTGAGTCTCTCAGTAACTGTGTGTGTGTGTGTGTGTGGTCCAGACTCACGGCAGTACCCAGTGTTCAGAGGCAGGCCCTCTGGGAACGAATCGCAGCATCGCCTCGACTTTCAACTTATGACCAAGATACAGGACACTCTGTTCATCGCTGGCAGGTAAATAAAACACTTCCACACTACACCCCCGCCCCCTCCTCACTCTATCTCTCTTTAACATTTTCTCCCATCCTCCCTCTCTCACTCATGCGTTGGCTTTGCCTCACTCCTTGGCAGTTAACCCATTCTGAACGGGAACCCGTTTTGGTGTTGGCATTATGTTATGCTTTAGCTATTGAAAAACAGCAGATCTACAAGCTCGTAGCGCGCCACTCGGTGGCGCGCTACGAGCTTGTAGGTCTGCTATTTTTGAAAAATCGAAGAGCGACTGACATTTTTAGAATCTGATCTCAGGTCAGAATGGGTTAATCAGACCCAGTGTGTGTCCAGTGGAAACCTCGTATGAATCTGATCTCGGGTCAGAATGGGTTAAATGATGGTATAAGGGAAAAAGCTCTTAGTGTTATTGGATATGCAGCATGGAGGCACCCTCCTGTCTAATGTGTATGGCGAGCACGCATCCGGGGATGATGTCCTTCAACACCAGGCCCTGATGCTCTGTCAGGGCTTTCCTGGCATCTTTACGCGTCTTGATATTAATGATCAAATGGATCAAATTAATGTGACCACCAACACCAATATTGTAGCCTGGACACTAAGCAGTAAAATCCTGAGTGTAACTCTGACTGTGTACAATTGGAACTAATCCATTGGTCCATAAGAGTTGAACACCGAACTGCTCCCTGGAATGGGAGAATGTCTTCGTGACCCAGGGTGTGCATTTGACATCAGAACTTTGTACTCTTATCAAGTGTTAAACTTTACATTGATATCAGTAATTGCTGGTGCCATGTTGTTGCTAGTACTCTGCAGTCAGTGAGCAGTGTGTTCTGTCATGTCTGTCCACAGAGACCAGGTGTACCTAGTGAGTCTGCGAGAATCCTACAGGAATGAGATCATCCCATACAGGGTAAGAAATTGGTCCAGGAGATGCTCTTGACAGTTCACAAACACTCTCAGAGCTCTATAGAAAAATATAGAGCCATTTATCACACCTTGGACAGGCTATAAAATGAGAGAGTGGAAGTAAAAGTGTGTGTGTGTGCTCGTTCATGGTTGTGTGTGTGTGTGTGTGTGTGTGTGTGTGTGTGTGTGTGTGTGTGTGTGTGTGTGTGTGTGTGTGTGCTCGTTCATGGTTGTGTGTGTGTGCGTGCTCGTTCATGGTTGTGTGTGTGTGTGTGTGTGTGCGCGCATGCTCGTTCATGGTTGTGTGTGTGTGTGGTCATGGTTGTGTGTGTGTGTGTGTGTGTGTGTGGTCATGGCTGTGTGTGTTAACTGTTAACGCCCCTCTGTGTTGCTGCTTCCAGAAGCTAACGTGGCGGTCAGGCCAAGCGGACAGAGAGATGTGTGCTGTCAAGGGAAAACACAGAGTAAGTAGCCAACTCATTCCCCATCTCCTCTCTTGCATATTTCAGCACACACTGATAAAGATGTACACAGTGAGCACTGGCAGGCAAGTAAATTGTCTCTCCCTCTATTTTTTTGCAGGACGAGTGCCATAACTTCATCAAGGTGCTGGTCCCAAGAAATGATGAGCTGGTCTTTATCTGCGGTACCAATGGCTTCAATCCCACATGCAGATACTATAGGGTCAGTGCACACAGAACGCTCTGATGCACGTGCGTGTACACGCACACACTATGGCACACTTTCTTGTTTTTGTTTTCTTGTGCACACCGTTTCATCTGTTTTTGCATGTACAATTAAAGTTGTCTTTTCATGTCCGTCGATATTAACGGGACACTGCGTATTGTGCTCCTTTTCAGCTGGATAACCTAGAGTTTGACGGGGAGGAGATCAGTGGACTGGCACGCTGCCCATTTGACGCCAAGCAGACCAACGTTGCACTCTTTGCTGGTAAGCCGATCAAGTGCAGACACACTCCCCCCCCCCCCCCCCCCCCCCCCCCCCCCTTGGGAAGAACAGCTAATGCTTACCCACTCATGCTCCCATTGGCAAGAGCAAAGCCTTCATCAATTAGACAAATCAACGCCTAATTTATTCTGAGTTGCGGATTGTGTCTCAGCATCACACTATCACAGTGCAGCGCATTGCAAGTTTGTACATCTGAGATGTACAAGTTGTGTGCCACTGGCACACAACAACACACAACAACACTGGCACACAACTGCCACTGCCACTGGCACACAACTAAGTATAACCCATTCTGAACAGGAACCCATTTTGGTGTCAGCATCATGTTATGCTTTAGCTATTTTTGAAAAATCGAAGAACGACTGACATTTTTAGAATCTGATCTCAGGTCAGAATGGGTTAATCAGACCAGTGTGTGTCCAGTGGAAACCTCGTATGAATCTGATCTCAGGTCAGAATGGGATAAATCAGGTGAAAAAAGTGCAGTCATGATGACTCGACCCTATGCGTAAGAAAACACTAGTGGTGGAAAAAGTACTCACATTCTTTACTTGCGTTAAAGTATCAACACTACAATGTGGAAATACTCTGCTATAGTAGTAGTAAAAGTATTGGCATCAAAATGTACTTAAAATACCAAAAGTAAAAGTATGCACTATGCCTCAATTCAATGTATACAAATCAAAATAAATCTACGAGCTCACAATCGCATTGTCCAATTATGTGTCCGAAATATATATACATTTGAAATGGTTCATGCATGTTTTGTTCTAGTAACTAAAGTTTTCAAATAACTGTAGAGTACATATTACAGACATATACATATATTTGTCTCCGAGAGGTAATGGAGTAGAAGTAAAAGTATTGGAAATGCTCAAGTACAAATTCCTCAATACTGTACTTAAGTACAGTACTTAAGTAAATGTACTTAGTTACTTTCCACCACTGAACAAAACGCTTGCATAATACCTACGTTTGTGATGACCTTTCTTAACCGCTCTACCGCTGCGTTGTTTCTTTCAGATGGGAAGCTTTACTCTGCCACAGTGGCAGACTTCCAGGCCAGCGACTCTGTCATCTATCGCAGTATGGGGGACGGCTCAGCCCTCCGGACCATCAAATATGACTCCAAGTGGCTGAAAGGTATGGGCTACATGAGACTCGCCATCAAATGGTCAACTCTGCCTCTGTCCTGTCTTATCTGTTATACAGATAACTGTGCATGGCATTAGGTGTGGTTGTTTTGTGGCTGCTAAAGAGTTCTTCAACAAATTCCTTCTCCTTGTCCTGTCGTCTCCCAGGCGATCTAGGTCACTCCCAGTCATATACTTACTTGTAGAAATCACTGAAATATGCAGAATGCACAGTGATGGTGACGATGCAAAAATACACTTTGTCATACTCTGTCCTTCCCCCCCCCCACTCTCTCTTGTCTCACAGAGCCTCATTTCCTTCATGCCGTGGAGTATGGGAATTATGTCTATTTCTTCTACCGTGAGATCGCAGTGGAGCATAACAATCTGGGCAAGGTAAGGTGGCCCATCTTGATGTAATCCCGAGTTAAATATCACACACAGTCTTGTAACGGCTGTAGAATGTACGTGGGAGCATTGAACCATTAATATTCTCCAGATATGTTTCTGCGAACATGTACTCTTTGTTACTCGCACGCTCGCTCACTCACTCACTCACTCACACACTCACACACACACTCTCTCACTCTCTCACTCTCTCACTCACACACACACACACACACACACACACACACACAGGGCAATGGGTTGCTCTATTGCGGTTTCCAGCTTTAGCTTTGACTGTGTGCCATTCATGGAATGGTTGGTCTCACCAGGCTTCAAGGAGCAAGTGTCCTCCATCAACTACCACCACCTAATAAATATTTCATCCCTACTAATGCTGGGAATGACACCTGGCCTCTGATGGAGGTTTGCACTGGTAAATTATTAAAACCATCTTAGCCGAACTGTTTTACACGCATTTATACCCAATGGCTTGGCAACGTGCACAATGACACATGCAAATACACTCACAGGATGCCGCCGGCTGAAGAAAAGTCAAAGCTAATGGGCATGGTGTTTTTTTTTGCTCCCTTGCACACAGTCTGAGTGTACATGCTTTAGCGTGTGCATGGAGCAGCAGGACCAATGGGTGCACGGATGCATTATTTACCATGTTGAAAGCGTTTTTAGCACCGTTCGTTCTTGCAGCAGCCTTTCTGTCCTGAACTGTCCTCTCTCTGTCCGGCTCCTCTCTAGGCGGTGTACTCTCGCGTGGCAAGGATCTGCAAGAATGACGTCGGTGGGTCTCAGCGCGTGCTGGAGAAGCACTGGACGTCATTCATGAAGGCCAGGCTCAACTGCTCTGTCCCCGGCGAGTCCTTCTTCTACTTCGACGTGCTTCAGTCCATCACTGACATCATCGACATCGACGGAGTCCCTTCTCTAGTGGGCGTATTCACCACGCAGATGAACAGGTGAACTTCATGAAGGCTTTCAGCTAAAGCTGTCAATACCTTTGAACCCCTTTAAATGTTTTCCACACATGTTCCCAACGAATCTATTAAGTGCAAGCATTGCATTAGAGATTATTATTTTGTTCATTTACAGTATGTGCCAAAATCGTGTTTCTGAAACCTTGAGAGAGAGAAAATTGCAAGAGCAGCTGTTTCTATAGTGCTGTCGGCTAAAACTGTAAAAAAAAAAAAAAGAAAGAGAAAAATATCACACATGTTCCCAGAGTATCTAAAGCGTGAATGTTATATTGGAGATTATTATTTTGTTCATTTACGTGCCAAAATAGTGTGATTTTGAGACCTGTTTCCCTATAATGAGAACGAATTCATGCAAATGCTACTGCTGTTCCCCACAGTACAAAGGATGGCACAACAGCTGATAAACATAATTGATTTATTTTCAATTATGACCCATGGCTGTACCAAAGTTCATCCTCATTTTAAAATATACACCAGATAACAAAGGCAATTCAATCAACTGGCATCAGGTGTTGACATTGTGTTTCCATGCCCCCCAGTATTCCCGGATCGGCGGTTTGTGCCTTCTCAATGCTCGACATAGAGAAGGTGTTCCAGGGTCGCTTCAAGGAGCAGAAGACGGCTGACTCTGTGTGGACCCCATTCCCAGAGGACAAGTTACCCAAGCCCAGGTAGACAGCAATTAGGTGGTGCTATGCCAAGTTGGCTTTTAAAAGAGCGTTCCGCACAAGCTGTTTTTTTTTTTTTTACCCTAAGTTGTAGACCTGTATCCATTCGTCACTGGAAAGAAAAACGCTGTACGGAACGCTGAGCGTTCCATACCGATTTAGCGGTAGTTTACATCTGTTCTAGATGCTGTGAAAAGTAAATCCTGCTCTATATATGTTTAGCACGTATGTGCACATGGTGGTCATATTGCTCTTACTGTACTCAAACTTGTTTGCTCTTACTTTGTATAAAGTACAAATTAAGTCTGTGAATTTGATCAATGTCAACCTTTTAGATGCAACTTTAAAGCCTGATGTATACTTAATTGCGTACTAGCGGTGCACAGAAAACCGCAAATCTTCCAAGATCACAATGCAACGTGTTGTGAGGTTTCACACAGTATAAATAAAGCATGGGGAACACCCACGATGCCCCTTGACATGTTATGTGCACGCCACCTGTCATCTGACCCCTCCCTGACCTTTCTCCGTCCTGGTTAATACCAACCAAATCAAATAAAAAAATGTTGTCATCAGAGACGGGGACCGGTTATTAGGTATGACCCGTCAAACACATTCACCATCTGCTGATTATTAATACATAATTCATCTGGCACAATTAGACACGTTGCATATTTAACCAGTTTACAGTCATCGCACACGCTGGCAGCCCTGCCTTGTGTCCAAAACACAAAGTCCACGAGGCGCCTCATTACCCGCGTAAATCATTGATGGGGATAACTATATATGTATATTTTATGTTTCCATTTGGGGGGCCTTTTGTGGTCCTAATCAAGCACCTGCGCCTCTGCCCCGCCCCTTTCTCTGCGCTTCAATCCATTTCAATACGCTTTTATGAGTCCCTGGTGGGTGATGGTATATAGGCCATTGTGTGACCTTTGCCCTCTGTGTGTGTGTCCCGTGCCCCAGGCCTGGATGCTGTGCAGGTCACGCTCCAGCTGAGTCCTATAAGACGTCCATTGAGTTCCCGGATGAGACGCTGCAGTTCATCAAGTCCCACCCCCTCATGGACACAGCTGTTCCTTCCATAGGCGACGAGCCCTGGTTCACCAAGACACGTGTCAGGTAAACGGAGGAAGGCATATACGAGCGCATCCACGAAGGTCGATCTCACGACCTCTCGTAGCCTGGGGGCCCCATGTGTTTTTCCTTATTATTCCAACGGCCGTGTCTGTTTTCCGCGCTAAAATATTGCCTGCGACTTTAACCCATCTGGCCATCTGGCTGTGCAGGTACAGGCTGACGGCGCTAGCAGTGGACAACGCAGCGGGGCCCTACAAAAACTACACGGTGGTGTTCGTTGGATCGGAGGCCGGGGTGGTGCTCAAGGTTCTGGCCAAGACCTCCTCAGTATCCCTGAACGACAGCCTGCTGCTGGAAGAGATGGACGTGTTCAACACGGCCAAGTAGGAAAAGCATCTGACCTCATTTCACTGTCTGCCTGCCATGATTCTTTTCTTCTCCTCACCTTCCTTTCTGGCTAAAGGGCCGTTCACACTGAGCTCTATAACTATAAATGAAACTGTATCGTTCACCTTTGTATTATTTTTATAGTTGGTGTGAACTCTGCCACCCACTTGGCTTAATATGATTTTTTAAAGTTTATTTTTATAGTTATAGTGCTCTCTCTCTCTCTCTGTGCGTGTGTGTCTGAGGTTACAACCCTGTTAAACTGTGGAAAAGCTTTTTGTGATCCATTCCTCCTAACATCCGATTAGACGTTGAGAGTGAAACAGTAGACAGACTTATCTGATTCAACCCTGATCAGGTTGCTCATTATCTTTCTCTTTTATCTCCCCAGGTGCCTCTCGAGCCGAGAGGACGACAAGCGTGTCCTCTCCCTGCACGTGGACAAAGACACTCACAGCATCTACGTGGCTTTCTCCAGCTGCGTCATTCGCATGCCCCTCAGTCGCTGCGAGAGGCATTCTTCTTGCCACAAGTGAGTGACTGCGAAACACCTCAGAGGTTACTCTGTGCCGCAACTTTTTATTGTTTTGCTTTTTCCGTGAAAGTCATAACAGTGATACCTTCAGGCGGCCGGCTAAGCCAAAGGTTAACGGCTTTCCTCCCCGAATTATTAAACCTTGTGTTTTGATGGTTGTGCTTTCTGTGTGTCCCCAGGTCCTGCATCGCATCAAGAGACCCCTACTGTGGCTGGAAGCCTCATGCCGCATGTGAGAGGATACTGCCTGGTGTTCTGTAAGTACTAGCCCCACAGAGTCGGGATACAGTTGCATCAAAGAGTAGATAACGTAATGGGAAGAATCCCCCAGGGGGATTAATAAAAGTGTTATCCTAAGTTGTCTCGCAGCTTGAGTTACCTAATGTCTCTTTTCCATTTGTCTGTTTTTCTCTGTCTCCCTCTGTCTGCTTTCTATCTGTCATCTTCGCTCTTAGGACTGGATATGAACAGGATGTTGAGTTTGGAAACACCGCCCATCTAGGAGACTGTCATGGTAGGGCATTAACTTCCATGTCCCGTCATCTGGTTTCACACACAAACGCACAGACTAACACACAAACGCCCATTGCTACACACAAGATAAGCCTGCACACTCAACAACACAGCGGTGTTGTTGAGTGTGCAGGGTGGTTAACCACTCCAGTAACCTGCCCCTACATGACTCTATGTGCAGTATTAACACATTGTACATCTACATATACAGTACATGGCCCCCTGCAACTAATGCCACCTTGTAAGGCAGAAGAAACATGGACATGTACACCTTAGGCTTAG
Source organism: Protomyctophum bolini (assembly GCF_963924005.1). Classification (NCBI taxonomy): domain Eukaryota; kingdom Metazoa; phylum Chordata; class Actinopteri; order Myctophiformes; family Myctophidae; genus Protomyctophum; species Protomyctophum bolini. The sequence goes on along the minus strand of NC_137862.1, from coordinate 11,469,256 downwards.
GGTCATGTTCAGCTGGTACCAAATGCAGGTCTTGATTATATTGGTGTAAACACAATGAACCTTTATATATGATTATATTGGTGTAAACACAATGAAGCTTTATGACCCAACTGATCCCTTCGTTTGGATCAGCTGAACATGGCCAGGCTGAACTTTAGTACTGAGCAGAACCAGAGGACTTCCAGAGGCTTCAGTGTTCAGGCCTGGAGAAAAACTGTCTCCCACAGCGAGTGCTTTGCCTATTTATAGTTAATCCAAATAAACTGCACTCTTTAATTTATTATTTTTTTCCACCCTTTATGATTCCGTTATACTGATTTCTTGTCCTTTTTTGAATTCTTTTAGCATTTTTGGCTACTACATCAGCGCCAGATTACAAATCATTTGGCGACCCAACCTCTGGTTAGTCTGATCTTTTACTCGAATGGTTTCTCTCCTTGAGTTCAGCATTGCTACCCTGTCTCTCCTACCTCCTCCCCCCTTTTCTCATTCATCTTTCCGAACAATGACGCCTCCTCAACACCCCATCTTCATCGTCATCTCTTGTCATCACCGAAAACGGATCCACAGATCCACCTTGACACAAGATTCCTCCTTTGTCTCTCATGACTTCCTGTGCCATCCTCCTTATTCCTCTTGCATGACTACTGGTCCCCCACCTTCTTCTTATATCATCGCTGTTGTATATCAACTTCTCTTTCAATCTTCGAGGGCCTTTTCCCCTTTCAAACTGTCTGAGCGAAAATTGTACTTCGTTGATCTGTGAATGCCAAATTCTCTAAAGTTTAAGGTTAACGGTGATGACAACCTTCTGAAGACGAACGTATTCAATGAAGACCTGTCTTGATTCTTGGGACACTAACCTCTTTCTAAAAGTGGCCATTAGCCATGCCTACTAACGGGGATGTTAACAACACTATGCTTTGCGCCCATGTCTGCATCTGGGTTTTTCTTTTTTTTATTAACAATTTGTTTGTCACCACAGACATGGAGTTATCATCACCGCCAGTCACTGGCCAGCCCAGTGGGCCCATACACCCCTCTGTACTCATTCCCACTCCACCGGGCCCCGTCCCTGGGCCCGGTCCAGAGCTCTACGGCTCAGGCTTTGTGCAGCAGGATGACCCAGCCACCTCCCATTCTTTAGACTCTCTCCCAAGGGGCCACGAGGGTAAGGCCCACAGGGAGGCAGCCTGCTAGCTGCATGGAGCCCTATCTGATAGCTGCCAAAAGCACAAGTCAACAGAAACACTGACACGCACGCACACACATCATGCACATAACACTCAGTGTACATGTATGCACACAGCGCATGCATCTGAATAAACACACACACAACCACTCAGATGCTCACTTGGTGCACATGCATGGACCGTTCATGCATGGGGACAGGCACATACACACACACACACACACCCACACACACACACAGGCAACTATTAAGGGTTACCATCAGATAATACGGCAGACTTCACTTTTTTTGTTACATATCATTTTGAGTTTTCATTTGTTATATTGCATCTTGATTTATTTATATTATTTGTGTATGTATATTTATTATCCATGTTGAATATATTATTTATTTACATATGTTCCTTCTTTCAACTTATTTTCTACATCTTTCCTATAGTTTTTAACATTAAACCCTTCAGTGGCTGCTATAGTATTCTTCTTTCATCTTTTCTTTGGCTCCAATTTATCTGCCTGCCGGTCTTCCTGGCTATGGTAACAGTTTACCCAGGATGGTAGATGATTGGCCAGCTCTGCTTCACCTTCACCACAATATCAACTGCACCGTGGATGACTAACTCTTGTAATGTCTGTGGTTACTAACAAACCTCCAGTTATGCTGGAAGGTTCCTCAACACCTGGAAGGCAAACACTGTGCCTCTTTTCATCTGACAAACTTCCTGTGGATGATCTTTTGGGGAACGGTTTGGTATTTCTATCTAACAACTTTTTTTTCTTGTTTAAATGCATGACAAGATGCCTCTAGTCGGAAACGGAACAAGGCAACAACTTCAATTCTTCCCTTCTAAACTAACATAGCACTACTTATTATAGATGGTGATCTGGATGTGGGTACCAAATGGCTTATGGCAATTTTCACCATGTCTTCTTCAACTGTAATACTAAGTATACACTAGTAATAAACATTTTGGCTCTGGCTCACAGGCTACCTTTGGGGGGTAAAGGCAGAAATCCATGCATGGTTGAGTTGACACAAACATGCACACTTCTGCAGGGGAGGTGATATCACGATGTGCTTCATCGTAGGGCTTAATCGATCCCCTGTCAATCTGTAGGCATTTGGGAGATCCAGTCAGGGGACGCTAATCAGATGGTCCACATGAACATCCTCATTACCTGCGTGTTTGCCGCCTTCCTACTGGGCGCTCTGCTCGCTGGCCTGGTGGTCTTCTGCTACCGAGACTCCTTCCTCCGCAAGCCGAGACTCGTCCACAAGGACCCCGAGTCGGCACCGTCCTGCTTGGACTCTACCGGGAGCTTTGCCAAGCTCAACGGCCTCTTCGACAGCCCTGTGAAGGTAGGGCCACCGCAACGGCACTCTGTTAGGTCCCCGTTTGTTGCCACTGGTGGTGGAACAGGAAGTGACCTTGTTTTGTCTCCTTTTGTTGTCCCCCAGGAGTACCAGCCTGACATCGACTCTCCCAAGCTGTACACCAACTTGCTGAGCAACGGCAAGGATATCAACGGACCCAACGGTGACACCAAGACCATGATCCTGCGGGACGGCTGCCAGCCGCCGGAGCTGGCGGCCTTGCCGACGCCCGAATCCACGCCGGTCCTGCAGCAGAAAGGTCTCCAGCCTATCATGAACCAGTGGGAGCGGCCGCAGGGGAAGGTCAGCGGCTCCCGCAAGGAGTCAAACTCTGCTGCCAAGAGCCCGCAGTTCCTCCCTTCCTCTCCGCCGCCTCCTCAACCCACCTCCCAACACCCTCACCTTGCGCTGGGCCATTCCCACATCCCCAGTGCCATGGTGCTGCCCAATGCCACACACGACAGTGGCAACCACGACGAGGACACGCTGCAGCGCTCCTCTGACAAGAAGTCAAAGAGCGCCGACTCAAAAGGAAGTCGTAAAGAGCAGAAGAGGTGTGTGGATGCGAGGAACACCCTGAATGACCTTTTGAAGCACCTAAACGATGCCGGGGCCAACCCAAAGGGGGCCATCCTCCCGGACGGAGCCGGGGGGCCCCGGCCGAGGCAGCACCTCATGCTGGAGCCCATGGAGGCCCTGACGGAGGTCCCCCCGAAGGTGCCCAGCCGAGAGGCTTCCTTGTACTCCCCTTCCTCCTCCCTGCCCAGGCACAGCCCCACCAAGAGAGTCGACGTTCCCATGTCCAGCACCCCGACCTCTCCGACGGGCAGCCTGAGCTTGAGCATGGGTGGCACTTTGGAGAGGCAAAGAGTAGGGTACCATCTCCACCGGAGCGCCTCCCAGAGACACTCCCTGTCCACGTCACCAAATGGGGTGACCATGGGGGTCTCTGTATCTCGACATCACAGCATGAACAGAGGAGGGGGCTACATGCCCCCAGCGCCACCCTCCAGACTGGACTCCCATGGCGGAGCAATTGGGTATGGGATGCATTCACCTCACCCTCCCTCCCTATCCCGACAGAGCAGTTATAGCGGGCATGGCTCACTCCCCCGTACGGGGGTCAAACGGACCCCGTCGCTAAAGCCTGATGTGCCGCCGAAACCCAACGGATTCTCGCCACAGACTTCACAGATGAGAGTTGTCAACAAGTACAGCTATTAGGAGTGTGGACACATCTGAGCGAGCTCTGAGACTATACTCTTCTGAGTCAGAGGAGCCCCAAGGGCTCAGGGAAACCTGAGGATGGGGTAGGGGCCTAGAGTGTGTTTGTGTGTCGAGGTGTGTACCCCCATCGAATCGCACATCCGTTCACACAAGGGGGAAAAAAAGGAAAATCACACAAGCGGCCAAAGATACTCCATGGGGGGCTTGCTCCTTATGTCTCAATCTCTGTCCCTCGTCATGGCAGCCCCAGCCTGTGGACAGAGAGTAGGGTGTCCGCTGTGCCCTGACCTACAGTACCTTTGGGCTTGCGTGTAGCCCGTTCTGTATTTGGTACGAGGTTTATGACACCGTGGTGGGGGCTGTTTATGTGGGGCTGTAGTATGATGCCCACATAGGAATACTTGAAGAATGGCTCTTGTTTTGTCACTGCCTTTGAGCACTGTCTTCCCACTAATGTGAACTGTACAGAGGTGTGTCAGCTAGGCGTTGGGGAGAGGAGAGAAGACAAAAATTATAACATACAGTTGAGTACATTATTGAGATACAAGAGACTATGAAATGCAATCCGATAGGACGCAGGACAGAATCACAGTTAAGGGGAATTTAAATGTGTATTTACATGTTTTGTTTGGATAACAGCTTGGCACACACCCTTGCAATCACGAATGGTTTCCCCACACCACAGGATCTACCTTAAAACCTTGATCAACAACGCAAGTGTGGCCCTCCTATTCAGGGGATGTTGAGTCATGGGTTAGGTTGGTCTAGATCTGTCTGGGACAGAGGCTCTCTAACTCACTGTTATTCTATACAGAGTCCATTTTGCTGCTACTGGTTTTAAATTAAGCTGTTTGTGTAGTGTGTTTTAGTCTCCCAACACATTCAAAATGTTCTACCTGCTTAGAATGTCCCCTGGTGTGTGTGTGTGTGTGTGTGTGTGTGTGTGTGTGTGTGTGTGTCCGTCCACTGCCCACCCACCATTTCAGTTTTCCAAACTACCCATCAAGCCAATGCACTGTTAGAAGATCAATTTGTTTGGCTAGACACAGTAGAAATCTCTTTCCTCCAGAACTGAACTCTTCCTTTACCTCACCTTCCCCATGTAGGAATCATAATAATGACTGAAGGGACGATTTTTTTCTTCTATGTAGCAATGATTAAAACAATTATAATAATGGTAAAAAATATTACATTTCTCACATTAGCCTGTGTGTGTGTGTGTGTGTGTGTGTGTGTGTGTGTGTGTGTGTGTGTGTGATTCCAGGCATGGTCAGTGACAGTCTTATAACCTACCAAATGAACACGTAGAAGCCATCTGTGTGAACACATTAGCATCAGCTCAGCCTCTTCCCACATTCATTTTGATCAAGAAGCAAAACTTAAGAGACCGATGCCTGGATTTGATAGATCTGTCATCTGCCTTGCTGGTTCTGTAGCCCATGTTCCCTGTGCTGTAAGTGGCCAGTGTACAATCAACACAACACTTAACCAATGTGTCCTAAAGAGTCATGCTGGGAATGACCAGATCCTGTACATATACCTATATATATAGAAGTATACATATTTTTAGGCAAGTGAACCTGAATCTGTGCATTGTGTGCCTTATCCAATGAATGATCTACTGTATTAGATTGGCAGTGTCCCAACTGGTCCTGAGTATCTTACTGTCGTGTATTATGAGGAATGTTATATACTCAATTTAATGGCAATTCATAAAAGTATGTTGGGAATAAAGGAAAGGGAAAATCAACACACTCTAATGTGGACACAAAGACTAAATGAACCTACAAACATTCCACCTGCAAATGCTAGTTTAAGGGTAAACATGGTTATTTTGTTTGGGTGGGATTAATTCACGCGGTGTTGAGAGAAGGGTGTTAATTTGCCACATAAAGGTGCCATGTAGTGAATGTATTATTTTCATGACCCAGGTGTTGAGGCATCGTAAATGTACCACTCAACAGTCTCTGGAGTAGTCGGCTCGGCACAGAACATCCTTGCTCAACACAGCCATCCCATAGTATTGGCAAATTTTAAACTGAAGATTTTCGACCGAAAATGTTTTTGTTTAATTATGTTTTATTTCCTCCCCCCCCCCCCCCCCCCTGCGGATTGTACAGTGACTTATAAATTAGGCTCAACACAGTATTCACGTGAAAGCCATTTTATTGCCATGTGTGTCAGCGGTGGTCATGCAACATCTGTAATTCCCCCGGATTGTACAGTTGACAGGGGATTGTCTTCAGTAGCCTGGATGGAGGACCGAGGGACTGATTGTCTTGGGCTGCGTTTAGACTGGCAGCCCAAATCAGATTTTTGCCCTATCCAGAATGGAATCAGACTGGTTCTGAAAAAAGAAAGAAAGATTGATTTGAAACATGAACACATTCCTAATTTCCCAGGTGGTTTGAAATGCGATTCCAATCAGGGTTCTGAAGATGTGTCTTAGTCTGGACACTCGGTACACTGAAGCCTGATTTGTAGCAACCAAACCAGATAAAATAGGGTCTTATGATATCTGAATACACAAATCCTACTTCTCTTGCAAACAGTATGGACATTGGACAGTCAGTCCTAAAGATGGTATTTGAGAAACAAAGCCTGCAGTCTGAACAAAAGCTTAGTAATGGGTACATGATTTGGGTGATATCTATAATAATATGTGTCAGTTGCCTGTTTTGAGCCCAAAGCCACATTTTGTTTACAAGTGATGATTGTATGTAAAGACTTTCTGCCAATCATCAACCAGTGTTTTGGCTCGTTACACACACACACACACACATACCGGCTATGCTCAACTGCCTTGTACATTGCAATATGAACTGGGTGTTTCTGTTGCAATATCAATTAAAGCCTTTATTATTTCACTCCATGAAATGAGCTCCACGTATGTGCAGATAAAACCAGATCTTTGTCAGTGTGTACTTTTGTTTGAAATACTGTGGCGATGCAAGGCCAGCTGTATATGATGTTCTCCAGAGTATTTGAGCGTGTAGATAATGTTGTAAAGTTGTACTGTGAATGTGTAAATAATAATGGTCTTTTGTTTTCATTACATTTTTTGTTGATTTTTTTTTAACACGGCATGTAAAGTTGAAATAAAATATTACTGCACAGAAAATGTGGAGTTCTCTGCTAATGTTGCCCAAGACGGGATCTAAATTTTAGCAAAGATTATTCTAGATCCCTTTCACTTCGTCTTGTCTCTCGACATTAGATTTCCTGTGCCAGGAGAAGGCTTCTTTTTATCCTTGTAAATGAATAAGCACAGGCTCTCAGAACATGACTTGGCTGGGCCTGGTACATGTCCTGTGTCCAGCTGAACAGACTATCAGAGAATTTAAGAGGCTGTGGAACGATTATGAGCCGCAGGGTTATTTTTAGATATTGGTTATTTTGATGTTTGAGGCCAGCGGAGCGACTCAACCACTCCAGATATCATGTGGGAACGTTTCCAAAGTCGTTTGTTGCCGTAGAGACCGAACATCTGGACCTACTACTGCTGCTCTGTGCTCAAGATTGGTGGTTCTGCCTCGCACCACATACTGTACACACACACACACACACACACACACACACACAAATATCATAGTATGCTGTTAGTGTGTACGCAGCTGCAAATAAAGGGTTGGCTTTA
>NC_137862.1:11394329-11456829 GCF_963924005.1 Protomyctophum bolini | reverse complement strand
ATTCCTGTGTGTTGCAAACCAACCTAGTCCAGCAGAAGTTGTGTTGGTCTGTCCTCTACCAGTCATGCTCACATGTGACGATTCACAACACGGACTGGGAGCAGCGTGTTTACAAGGACTGGGAGCAGCGTCTTTAAAGGACTGGGAGCAGCGTGTTTACAAGGGGGCAGACCGATTGCATACTCATCACGGAGCCCAAGGCACGCTATGCCCAAATCGCGATTCAATGACTAACATCTACGGAAAACCAGTCACCGTAGAAACTAACCCCTGGTCACGATCAGAAAGCCCATCTACACAGCACCTGCACGACTCCAACGTATAATGCTGCAGCTCCAGAAGTATAACATCGAGTTAGTCTACAAAAACGGGAAACAGATGTACCTGGCCGACCCCCTGTCGCAACACCCCCAGGGCATTTACACTTCAGCACGTGAACGTGCTAAACGACTTTGAGGTAATCCAGCCGCCTAGATGAACTAAAAAGACTCACGGCAGAAGCTGACCTACTACAGACCCTCTCTTAAGTTATCAGAGACGGATGGCCTGTCATACAGCACAGTGCTCCACCGTCCGTCAGTCCTTTCTTCCCATTCAGATACGAGCTCACCGTCGAGGAGGGAGTCGTCATGAAAGGTCACAGACTGGTTGTCACGGGGCAGCCCGTGCCCTATACCCATACATTGATGGAGAACAATGCACACACCTAAACTACACAGTTGCATCCAATTAACTAACGTTGCCGGCTGGCTTGGAAGACTGTGGTAATGGACATGAGTGCATATTTTTATTGTTGTAACTCACAGTGAATTGTAAAAGAGAACAAGTAGTTTGCAGGTATTGTCACAGCATATATGTTTGTTGTCATGGGGGTTTGATTGTGATTGTTTGGCACCTGGCTCTCCTGCAGTATGGGTGATCCTCTTGACTGAGTGGAGGAAGGTACCAAGTGCTATAGGGCAGGAGGGGTGTCTGTCTGTGTTACAAGAGCTCTTGTGTTATGTTTTCTATTTATCTTGATGTTGGGTAATGTATCTGAAAGGTATTTTAATTGGTTTAGTTAAACTAAGTAATTGTGTAAGTTAACTCATGGGCCATAGTTTGCCTTATTTGAGATAAGTGGTTACCAATTAGTTCTGTCTTGGTATGGTCTCACCTAGTATAAAAGGGAGGCTGCAGGATGCCGAGGTTCAGTATGGGCTTGGGCAACAAGCAGGTAACACCCAGGGAGAGCTGCTAGGGGTCCCTTTTTGGACGGGTTTATGGCCTCATACAGTTTCTTAAGTTCTGGGTTTTTGTTTCCTAATTTGCTTTCAAGCTAAGTTTCATCTGTCTTTTTTGTGAGTTTAGTCTTCAATGTTTTTCTGTCTGTTAAGCCTTCCACTGTAAATACGGCTGCATCGGGGAAGAATAAAACACTCTAAATGGTATTGCTGGATTCTGTCACATTTTGGAGCCTTGGCCACTCGGCCAACTTTACACTGGTCATCCCCAGTCACTACAGACGGTGTACACAGACATTCAGTTCAGTTCAGTTCAGTTCACATTATGCACAGAGGACACCCGGGAGCAGAACCCACTAAACGCAGAGCCCGAGACATACATAGTGTTCTGGCCAACCATGAACAGAGAGATTGACAGAGCAGTACTCTCATGCTCTGTTTGCAACAGCCAGGGGCCACATCAGCAGAAGGAACTACTGCAGTCACATCCAGTTCTTTGAATTGGATGGAAAGCACTTTCAGGTGCTTGTAGACTCATACTCAGGCTGGTATGAGATTGATTTTCTGAAGGACATCACATCAGCGTCAGCGACAGTCATCATGAAGCTGAAAAGACATTTTGATTTTGCTGTGCAGTGGGACTTCGGGCAGCCCTAAGTTCCCACAGTGCAACGGTTTGGCTGAAAGCAAACGGCTACTGCAGCCAGCCCCTCTCAACACCCAACAAGTCACAGCCCAGCTCAAGAAGAACAGGCTCGCCCAGAAGCTGAGCTACACGTATGTCAAGTCCAACCGCCCTCTACGATCACTGCTGGAGGGCGGGTGGTGGTCAGGATGCTGACCCCCCTGGTGGTACAATCGCAAGGAAAATGTGTAAGGAGCCACGGTCTTACATCATCTAGCCTGGAGGTAAAGACTACAGGAGAAACCGCAGACACCTGTTGCTGAGCAACCTCCAGATCGGCCTGACAGTGCCGACTTGCAGCCATTCAACCCAGCCGTCGGTGAAGCAGAGAGACACGAGAGACTATGAGTATGGACACTGAACCACCCCCAGCCCAGATGCCTGTAGCTCCACTGCCCACACACACTGGTAAGGGCCCATACACAACAGCTGAATATTGGACTGTGGATAACCTTTATGGGCCACGTAGTTTGATGCTTTTGTACACCGTTAAAACATTTTTTTTTATTATTATTACATCTATTATCATGATGAGGTCATGTATTAATACCACACTATACAAAGAAAAAAGCTACCAAATATAAAGGTTGGTGCTACCTGTCAAAAAGTTAGTCTGGAGCCCTGGTGTGGGGGCCACATCATGACCTACCCCGACAGTATGATTTTTGTAGGCGAAAAAAAAAAGGCAAATAACTACAAAAGAGAAGAAATGTCGCCCGCGCTAGTGCACAGGTCCCCCCCCCCCCCCCCCCCCCCCCACACACACACACACACTCTCAGCTTCTGTACATTTTGTTAATGGAACTACAAAGTTGTACTGTTCCCCATGACCCCAAACCTTATTATGCTAAGCAACTAATGGCACACATTGCTGAGGAGGAGTGCCTGCAAAGATGAGCAGGGAAGTGTGCAGAGAAGTCTAGAGGAGAGAGGCACTCCCTGTCCCTTCCATTTGCAAGTAAAGGCAGTTGAATTGAGGTTAAGCCATATAAACTAACAGGTTTAATGAGGGTGGGGGGATGCTTGGCATATTAATGGCCTTCTGCCAGTTCCTCCTCACTAATGCTCCACCAACTCTACAATCTACAGCCATGACACTGACAACAGAGAGAGATTCTGGTGTATTATATAATTGCTTCAAAGAAGCTCTAAAAAAGACAACCCCTCATTATGTCCTCATTACAGCGTGTGTACATTGTGTGTGTGTGTGTGCGTGTGTGTGTGTGTATGTGTGTGGTAGACTAGAGAACACTAAATAGCAGATCAAACTGTTCATGCACATGGATTCCACTATAATCATATACATGGCCTGACTAAAAAGAAACAAGGATAATACACACATACGGCTCCTACACAGCTAAAAGGCACTACATATTGCTCTCTGACACACAAATAAATGCCCTGCCTAGCCCTTAGCTTCCCGGCCTGGGGGGTTTAGGCCACAGCCTAGTGGCTCGATAACATTGACCGCGAACAAAAAAGCGAACACACCCACTGTTGTCACGGAAATGGTGGATGGCATGATGTCAGTCAGGCCACGACGTCATGTCTCCCTATAAAGTGTGGCACTCAGAAGCACTGAACAATATACCACAGGTAAGTATTCAGAATCATATATCAAGGAGGTACCTAAATATCATTGGGCTCAAGCTGACTGCTATTGACTAGTTCACCAGCTCCCTCCCCCAACGCCTAAGGCAAGATACAAGCCCCCTAAATCATAAGGCCACAAGGCCTCTCCAACACATCCTACTGACAACCCCTTTAATAGGCATAGGCATTCTCAGTTACACCCACCAACCCTTCCTCTCTGCAGCTTTTTGGTCTCTGACTAATCGTAATCGTAAATACATGCATTTCTGTATCAATTCGAAATTGAAATTTGATGAGTTAACATCCATAGGATGGACTGAAGCCATCCCTATATGGGATGCCTGCGCAGCATAACCTGGGGCATTCAGTTAACTCCCAGCCCATTTCTACCCTTTCAGTTAAATGAACTGTGTTTTTGCTGCGCAGGACGATCCTGCAGATTGGCCATGCAACGGCCTCTCTCAGAAGGACACTGTACCCGTCCTTCACCCGACTCGCACACGGCAAAACTGCTGACCTGGCCGGCCATAAAGCAAACAACACGACTGAAACAAAGGGGACGACGGGGAAGAGTGTAAGGGGGGAGGTTAAAAACACAGATGCTCAGATGTGAGATGGGTATCTGTTCACTGTGGGGGGTTTTAATATGCACTCCAGCATGGAGGCTGTGTTTCAACACCTGCATGTAGAGGTGCTTAGCTGTCAGTTCTCATCAGCTCATCAGGGTGTCTGTGTGTATTGTACGTGTGCAGGTGGCGTGTGCATCCACATTATATATGCGTGCATCTATGTGTGTGCGCTGTGTGTGCGCTGTGTGTGTGTGCGTGTGTGTGTTAAAATAGGGAACAAGTACCAGCAGGTCAATCGAACACACATTCACTTAGTGAGACTGTAAACATCTGCTGCTGAGTGTGATAAATCTTGCTTTGGGAAGGAGTAAAGGGACACAGGTAAAGGTCTATCAGTAGAACAGTGTACTGTCCAATTGATGACCAGTTCCTTGGAAAATTACCAGAGATTTTCTTTGCCATTACTTGTATTAAAGGTCTTTCCATTCTAGTCATCCTCCCACTCTGGAGCCTGACTCAGGCCATTCGCGTAGTGGGTGTTCTGAGAGCTTTGTTGGTAAACCAAGATTATCCCATGTTGCTTTATGACTAAAGCCTAGCCTGCCATTACTGCGCTTTGTCACTGGGAGAAACAAGTCTTCCCAGACACGCACCCTGGGATACACCCCGACACACACCCTATACCCCCCAAGGGCGACGAGAACAGACACATCTCAGACAGCAGGCCCGTCATCACCTGCAAAGCCCCAAGTCTGGGAAAGCCCCTGACACAAAGGCATACACACGCAAACACACACACGCACGCAGCCTCTGGTGTAGGCATGCCTGGGGCTGATGCTGCAGGTGAAGGTGATGGTGGGACAAATCTTTAAAAAGCATAATGAAATGAAAAAACACTTGACTATGACTTATGCCAGCGGTTCCCAAACATTTACACGCCAAGGACCCCCAAATTGACACTCATTAGCCCGTGGACCCCCATTTCAAAATATTTTCCAAGGACCCTGTGGCAGTTCAGCCTGCCACTGAGACTGAATGGCTAAAGTTTACATTATTATTTATGTTTCAGTGATATTTGTTATTGTGACTTTATGTATAGTGTGTGGTGTCTGATTAATTGATTGATAATTGCTTGTTGACTCCATTGAAGGGAGCAACTATACCAGCTGTGGGGTATGGGGAACATGCCAACAGTGGGAGGGTTTGTTTAGAGAACTCTTTAATTATGTGGATCAAATTATGTGGATAATTTATAGAATATTATTTAACACTTTTAAATGTGTACATGAAATGTGATGTCTCTGGACATTAAGGAGTAACTGGGGTAATTGTGGAATCAATTTAGGGTTGGTATGGTCCGTGGGAGGGGCTTAGCCTATATAAGTAGGGAGACTTCCCACTGCCAGTCAGCAGTCAGTCAATGCAGGACTGCAGAGGTGTGAGGACCTAGGGCCAACCTACCCAGTTTACTGTGTAAATACCTTCGTTCTTCGATTTTGATGGTCTGTGAAAAGGTGAATAAAAACTGTTTTGTTTTGCTAAAAATGATTTTCCCATGAGTGCCCTTATTTTGGAGTAATTTGGAGTAATCCTAGCTGGTTCAGTGTCATTTTTGGGCACACACTATACCTCACTCAGGACAGAGTGTGACAGACCCCCATAAGAGAAGATTCTTACGACTCTAGCAGTGATTCTCAACCCGTTTAAATTAAAGGACCCCCAGTTTGACATACATTAGTCTACGGACCCCCATTTAATGACATTTATATATCTCTGTGACCCCCAATTTATATTGTAAAACCAATGTTAATTTAACTCTGAGAGTGTATGGTTCCATTTGTACACTCTCAGAGTTACAGACCTATAAGGGTTCATTTGGTTCCAAACTATCATTTAGATGGGGACCCCCTGGAACTCCCTCAAGGACCCTGGGGGTCCCCCACTTGAGGAACCACTGACTTATGCCATAATGGATAATATATGCCTATATAAATAAATAAATAAAATTCTCCCGATCCCGATCATTGGATTTTGAGCAGCTCCTTCTTTTAATTTAGTTGAGAAAACATAGGGCTTTCTGACAAGGGCATGCAGGCCGATGGGGGATGCACACCCAGTAAACCAGACTACCCTACATTTTGTGACGCTTTCCTGCTTATTAGTGATGTCACCTTTGTGTGTTTCACTCTTAGTATATTTGGTTATGATTTGTGTGTGCTTTACCTTCTCATTTGTGTTTTCTTATTGGTTCTCAGGACTTGCGGAGCAGTGGTGATGTCCATCAGAGTAATGGGGAGCACCTGGGCCCGGTGCTCATTCCCTTTAAAAGCCTGTCTCCCTATAGTAGGTCCCTGGTAGTTGATTTGATTTTGCACCTCACCCACTGTGCACCATTCAACACAGCGCAACACAGCGCACGCACGAGCGCACGCATGCACACAACCACACACACACACACACACACACACACACACACACACACACACACACACACACACACACACACACACACACATTACACTACTGACTTGACTGTTTGTTTATTAGTTTTGGATTATTTAATAAACACTAATTAGCTTTGTTCTCTGCCTGGCACCCCTAGGCCAGGGTCATTATAACAATTTGTTATAACAAATTAAGCCTTCACACAATAAAACATGTTTCCAGTAAGATTCAGGAACACTTCTAAAGAGATACTGCACATAGAGAGATAGATATACACACAGTGGTACTGCAATATAGAAATACTCTGTTACAAGTAAAAGTCCTGAATTCAGAATGTACAAACAAAGAAGTACAAAAGTATTGGCATCAAAATGCACTTACATTACCAAAAGTAGAAGTTTTCAAATGGCCAAAATGAAGTGGTCTCAAATGTAGTGGAGTGGAAGTACAATCTTTGGATCCGATATGGAGTAGAAGTAAACGTATTGTTGGAAATATTACAGTAAAGTAAAAGTACCTCTAGTACTAGTACTTTCACCACTGGATAGACATTTTGTATTGACTGTGTTGCAATGTCTGACATATATATAATCTGATATAAGCTGATCAGAACATGCCTGCTAATATAAGAAAGGCCAAATAATTACACTATATTCAGTGTGATTAATATGGATCAAACTGTGCAAGACAGTCATGAGTGCAGAACAGTGCCTCTCTTAACTCTGGCTTAATTGAACATAGTTTGGATCTGACGTAGGCTAACGACATGAAGTTTGTTCCTTCCTGCATCAGTGCCAGAGTAAATTAATTCTACCCACAGATCAATGGGCTTATGTTATGTTCCATACACATCAATGCAGAGACATTTCACAGGCCGGCTGCTGTATCAGCTGCCTGATTTTCTGCCTGTATTCCGTAGCCCTCCCCCACCAGCCGAGTTCATTAGCGGGAAGAAATCAGATCAACACTGATGCCTGCTAAACAACAGACGGCATTCTACTTGGCCCCTCGCTATCCCAACCGCACTGAAACTAACAGAAACTTGTCGTCCCAGCCCACATAAAATGATCAATACATAATGGCTTTAGAGCGGATGAGCTCCTTCTCCCCCCTTCACTGAACACTGTCCCTTTGTGTTGTGAAGGAGCACCTCCGATCCAAAAGAGATGGAGGGATTGAAGGAGGGCGGCGGAGAGAAAAAAACAAGTGCCGAAGGGGAGAAGATGGCACAAAACCGAGGGAAGGACTGATTGCCAAAGTGTTACACAACCCCCCAAGCCACCCCCCCCCCCCCCCCCACACACACACACACACACACACACACACACACACATACACTCTCTCTCTTTCCAAAACGCAGTGGCATTATCATTCAGGGCATAACGATGTCAACAGCCATCCAATAGCCTGGATTTACAAGATATGGCACAGAGCCTTCCCGCTCTAATAACACATGCCCACACGTGGCTTGTCATTCACATCGTTCTACATTCTACAATGACGTCCAAGTTTGTAGCAATTAAATTATTTTGCTCCGCCGCTAGCTGGGCTAAAAATGGCGTTGTCTGTCCGTCCACCTCTTCACTCTCAATTGGCAGGAAACTACTGGTTACTGGCTGCAAAACTGCTGGCTGGACTGCCCTGAAATTTGCGGTGCACTTTCCGGTTCCCTGGAAGAAGAACCGTAGGGATTTTGATGATCCCCATTCCCTTTCGACTAGCACCACCCCAGGGCCAAAATCTCCCTCTTATGGGCAGATTGTCATATAGTATTTGAATGTTCGCTGGGTGATGAACCATAACCGTTGAGGGATGCCATGTCCTTTCCTCTAGTGCTATACACTGCTGCACCAAAACATGAACATTACACACACAATACCCCATAATCTTTAAATGGATTTTCTGCAGATTGCCTAATCAACCCTACTGATTTTGATGACCCCTTCAGTTAGTGCGGCGGTGGCTCGGGGGTAGAGTGGCTGGATGGTAACCGCAAGGTTGCCAGTTCGAACCTGGGCTCCCCTAGAGTTAGGGTCGAAGTGTCCTTGAGCAAGACACTGAACCCCTAATTGCTCCTGATGTGCTGGTTGGTGCCTTGCATGGTTTCCGCCACCATCGGTGTATGATTGTGTGTGTGAATGAGTGAATGTAATGCACAATCTATGTAAAGCGCCTTGGATAAAGGCGCTATATAAATGCACCATTTACCATTTTAGTAGTATACAGTATAGTATGTCCTCACAGGCTTAAACAATATAATACAATAGAATGAAAAGAAAATGTGTGAAGTGGGCGATGCAGGCTGTTCAACAACACCACTGGTCTGGCTGCAGTTATAGTTGTAGTGCTCAGTGTGAATGGCCCTTTAGGCTGCTCAACAATGCCACTTTAGGTCACCCAGCGGTATTGCAGCTGTTCGTACTCTAAAGAGACCGAAAGTAGTAGTTAGTTGCTGCGAGAGTGAGGTCTAGCCAACACCAACTCGAGACAGACAGACAGACAGACAGACACACACACACGGCCAGTTATTGGAGCGGAACAGGCACCACTCAAAAATGAGAACTGTGTACATGCATGTACACAGTACTGGTTTGCCAGAGTGTCAGCTTTAGCTCTGTTGCTCACATATCCCTGAATGAAGAGGACGGTAAAATGCTGTCATTTGGCTGACATGGCCCGTAAAGTACTTCAAAAAGCCCCGAGTGCACTGGGCTGCAACGCAAGGAACAGAAACACACACAGGGGGTTGTGTCTTCTTTCACATGCACATATTCCACATGTACGCCACTGCATGCACACGTATGTCTGTGTGTGAGTAGACATGTGTGCGAGTGTGCATGTGTGTGCACGGGCAAGTGGAGGCCTATTAAAAAGCTGCCTGAGGAGAGGGCTTTCAGTAGGGAATCGGCGGGGGGGCAGAGAGGATGGCAGGGCTATTGTGTGTTAGAGCGCCATCCTGAGAGCTGGAATTAGGGCCATTCTCCTCTGCTCGGCTGGAAGACTTCGTACTGCCACCGACCCCGGCTTTAATTAGCGTAGCTCTGGAGAGAGACAGCAGGAACGGAACGGGGGGGGGGGGGGGGGGGGGGGGGAGAGACAGAGAGACAGAGAGAGAGAGACAGAGAGAGAGAGAGACAGATACAGAGAGAGATACAGAGACAGAGACAGAGACAGAGAGAGATACAGAGACAGAGAGATATAGTATGGGGAAGAAAACAAGGAGCGAGGAAAGAAGAAAAGGACAGATATTTGGAAGAAAGAGAAATGATAGGAGAAAACAGTTGTGCGAGTGGAATGAGGTGTATGTATAATAGGGAGATGTCCTTATGTGGAGATGTCCGTTCTGGAAGCATTGTGACACTTTCAATACCATCTGATGAGTTCTTACAAATCCATCAAATTATCATATCAACTTTCCTCCTCTCAAGAGTCCTTACAAACATAAGGCTGAAGAGGAACAGATGGGTATAATAGAAGTCAAATGAACATCAAACAACGACAAATCAGGGCATTATATCCAGAATACAGAGTGGGTATTAATATTGATCAACATATCCCATTATCCCCATTTTACATACAGCGAAACAACATCAATATTTGTCAAAGTAAATGAATCCATGACATTCATCAGTGACTGGATAAGTAAAGGGATAAGGGAGACCGATAAAAACTGGCTGTTAAAGTCCGCTGTGCTGCCGTTAGGAGGTTTGTTTATGTTAAACAGATTGATTATTATGGAACGTAAACAAGGTGTCAGCCTCCATTGTTGGACAGCCCATTCTGCTTAATAGTTAATGCAGTTAAAGGCTGCATGGGAAAGAGTCCCCTAAGCTCCTTTGTCGTTTAAGGGATGTTTGGTTGTTAATAGGCTTTGTTCAATTGCAAGGTCAGATAATACATGGTCTCATTGTAAAGTGTGCTAAGTGCATGCATGCATGCGTGTGCGTGGTGCGCGCGCACGTGTGTGTGTGTGTGTGTGTGTGCGCGCGCGCGCGTGTGTGCGTGCGTGCGGTCCACACACAGCTGCAGCCGATGAGATGATCCCTTCACTCTGACGGAACCTCAACCAACCAATGACCGACGGACTTTCCATTGACGTGTTTCAACAGACACGGATACTGTAGGGTTTAAAATGGAGACGCATGCGATGCAGTGACAGTGTTTGGGGCGTAGCTGCTGCAAGGTAAGGTTTTTATCCACCAATAAGTCGCTATTGTTTAAACATTAGAGTTGTTAAAAGGACTGTTGGTTGTTTATTGTGACACTAAATGGACAACACTATGAGGAATTAGTTGGTCCTTTGAGAAGCAAACAAGCTCACCTAAACTGGTGGGAGTTAATCACTACATTTACTGAAGTAGGCCTACTGTGGAAAATATATTGTACTTTTATACTACACTACAGTTATTTGGAAACTTGTAATTGCTAGTTACTTTATCGATTTGGATTATTATTAAAATAAACAGCCTAGCTACATTGCAGTTATTTACCACTATTCTACAACCACATTTTGGCCATTTGAAAGTAGCTGATCTACAAGCTCGCAATGCGTTGCAGATCTTGTAGATCTGCTATTTTCAGTTATATATATTTTTTTTTAAATGGGACATTTTGCATAATGAGTACATTTGGTCATTTGAAGTACGTTTTGATGCCGGTACCCTTTAACTCAAATACATAATGGTAACACAAGTTGTAACTGTGGCAGTTACATTCATAAGATTCATATAAAATAAATGTCCATCTCGGCTGGGTGGAAAACTCAAATGTACAAACATACATTTATAGTAAAGTAGATCTACAAGCTCAAAATGTATTTCTTTGTGTTTGGAATAAAGTCTCGGTGCCACACTTTAAAACTAAATGAATCCACAGCACTCTCTAGTTCTTTGCATTGTTGAGCCATTTCTGCCATACAGAGCAACTTGATTTAAACTTTTAAAGGGCCACTTCAACCCTTTTGCAACCAGATCTTATGTTCATGATGTTTGGGAGACAAACATTTTCCTGGGGCTTTTATGTGGGTTTTTTTTTTGATATTTTATTATTTCAAAGTGTCCATCATGGGCTCCATGATGTCCATGGACACTGGGCTCACTTCCTTCCTCGACTACAATTCCCATAATGCTTTGTTGCACTGCTCCTCCTTGTGGATAGGGGGAGGGCTGTCTTACTGAGACAACATGTAGTCCAGGAAGGAAGTGAGTCCAGTGTCCATGACATCATGGAGTCCATGGACACTGAAATACTGAAATATCTAAACACAACTTATTACCCCATTTAAAAACCCCAGGAAAGTGTTTCTTGTCTCCCAAACATCATCATTGCAAAAGGGCTGAACAAAATAATTGTCCCATGTCACTGACAGGTTAAAGGGCCTGTCAGTGACATGGGACTATTTTTTTCCTTTTGTGGATAAAATGTTTTCTTTTGTATTAGTTGCACACACACACACACACACACACACCCACAACCAAATGACAAACTACAGCTTTAAGTTAACAAACTAAACCTGTGAGGGTAATGTAGATGTTTCTACAATGTATACAATCTGGATATAGTGTAATGTTTGCGTATGTTTGTGTCTTACAGGTTGATCATGTGACCTTGGTGTCATGCGATGACCTTGGCTGCAGTCATCAGGAGATGGCTGGTATTGGTAATAGAGTGTCTACTCGGCTGAGCTGAAACTTATAACGGTGTCAACGAACGCTCCCTGAGATTACGAGGCGTACGGTGCTCGGGACGTATTGTGCCATACAACCTACGCGGCTCTATTAATACCGGCTATCTTCAACCGAGCGACGGAAGCCCCCCCACGGTACGGTGATTAACAATTATGATTGATGTTGAACATATTTGACTGAGGAACTGCCATTTGGATTTGTTTTGAATTTGAGCAGTTTTGGAGATATATAGGCTTAGAGTAATGTCTTGCAGAAAACAGCGAGTTGAGAAAACAGACTTGACAGGTTCACTTCTGTGGTCTCTAACATTACACTTAAGCATGTATATCATATACATGTCTATTTCAGCTCTGACACTTATTTCAGACATGCTCTAGTATGTGAGGAGTCAGCCTGTGCTATTAGCTCATTTTGCGGGGGACAAAAAGTTCTACTAGTTCTACTGGCAGGCTCAGTCAAATCCGGTCACATATGAATACAAACTTCTAATTTCTTCATGGCTTTTAGGCTTCATAAACAAATAGTTGCACAAGGCAGATGTGACATACATTGCAGTATTTCATACCAGAGCCATAGATCACTGCTGTAGACTTTGCATTTGCAGCGGCAGAAATGTGTACTCGCTCAATAAATGGATAGATATGAAAGTTGAGGACCATATCTGACTCCAAGTCTTTATTTCAAAGACTTGGGAGTCAGATAATGGTCCTCGACTTTCATATCCATGTGAAAGTCATTATCAAAATGTTTTAGTCAAATATCTCCACTTTTTCACAAGCTGCACCCAGACGGCTTTCTCTCCGGGCAAAGGCACTCGGAATGACAGCTGGACTTACTTTTTCAAAACTTCCTTTGACCGTCACAAACGTCATCAGGGAAACGCAAGTTTGGGGCACAATTGGCAGGTGGTGTGATTAATTACCCAGCACCTATCGCAACACACCTGCCGATTGTGTGCTTCCCTGGTCAATTGGTGATTGTGTGTGGGGGTGTGGTCAGGGGAAGATTTGGTAAATTCAATCCAGCTCTCATTCTGTACCCCCTTTGCCTTTGTTTTGTGCCAGAACTTTCACATGGATGTGAACCTAGAGGATAATATCTCACTCCACGTCTTTGGAGTGGCTCTTTAATGGGTTGACTCGTTAATCACAATTTGTGTGACTATATAGTGAAATAATGGTGACACAGCCCTGTCAGTGACTGTTATGACTTCCAAAATGTCATCCTGTAGGCCGACAACTAATTATTTTCTTCTCTTCTGCCCTGCCATTTCAGAACTTCAAGCTGACAGGAGTTACGAACTCTATGCTGTTGCCACTGCTGGGTGAAGGTTAGTTAACCTTTTGATTCCTGCTGCTTGTTTAAGTGGGCTACATGCTGCTATTTATTTATCGTTTCAGAGCATACTTATTTACACGCACCTCGACAGTGGGTGCAGGGCCAATAAGGCAATTTTGGAAGGAGGTATAGGGCCCACACACTTCTTGTAACAAATTACTTTATTGAGTTAAACGACAACGTTTTGATCTTGATAGATTGTTGTCAGGTCAGGATGTACTGACCTGATGAAGATCGAAATGTTTAACTCAAAGTAATTCTTTACCAAAAAGGAGTGCGGGCCCTACCTCACATTTTATGGTTTAACATAATTTACGGGTAAAGTCTGTCCACATCACATGTGTATGTTTTCTTCTAGTGTCTCTTCTCTATTCTTTGGTTTTAATAAAGTTATTTATTTTTTGTTGTCAGTGTTTTTAATCGCATTTTGCTTTATTTTTTGCTTTATTTTTTATACGTAATTTCTTATTTATTCCTCTTGCCTATTTATTGCCCTAGTTTTTCACTAGTGGTTTTTGTGCATACAAATGTGATGTGGAGGTATGAGATTTATGTCTCGTGTCATTATGGTAGCATCTAGCCCCTTAACACTGTGTTTACAGCCTATGCTGTACGTAGGTCTAACAGGAAGCAAATGATGGCAATTGTGTCATTTGCTTTTTGGTTAGTGTGTGTTTTGATTTAAGTGGCTGATATTGAAGGTAAGTGGTCGTAGTTATTATCTTTGGCTGTCAGGCAGAAACCTTGTATCTCCATAGTTCTTTTCTCCTTTCTCTTCTCTATTCTTTGCTTTAATAAAGTTGTTTTTTGTGGTCAGAGTTTTTAATCGCATTTTGCTTTATTTTTTATAAGTAATTTCTTCTTTCTTGCCTATCTATGACACTAGTTCTTCGTGTGTATCGTTTCACGTAATTTGCCAGTAAAGCGTCATCACGTCAGTTCACATCAGATATGAACACAGGCCGGTATGTGATGTGCATTTATGTGATTCTTTAAAAAAAAAAAGTGATTATTTCACAGCAATTGCGGCTATAGCTTGTCATTCACGCCATACATTTTGTTTATTGCTGTTGTGTTCTAATGTCATCCATAGTGTTTGTTGTGTACAAAGTGTTGCTGTATTGCTGACAAATACTGGGGTGCAAAGAATGCTGCTGCCATTGCATAATTTGCACCTCATGTAATTTATGTCAATTGTCCACAAATGGCAGTCTTCTATCTCTTTTTTTTAATGTATCCAATTATTTTGAAAACAATTTTTACTCGCGCCACAAACCTAAGGCCAACTTGCTTGGGCAGAGACCAATAATCTATTTTATTTTGTTCATGTTCATAAAGCGCTCTAAGTGCTTGAAGTGAAAAGTGCAGCAGCAAACCTCTAGGTCATAAGACTATTGTTGGTGCTATATAAAAAAATAAAATTTGTGAGTAAAGCGTAAACCCACATCACATATGAACACAGGCCCGGTATGTGATGTGTGTTTATGTCGTCTCATTTCACATTTGTGAGTAAGGCTTCATCGTGTCATCCTACATCACATAATGAACATATAGGGTTAGGTTAGGGTAGGTATGTGATGTTGGTTGATGTGATGTATGTCTTTTATAATGTGCGAGTGAAGCTTCATCGTGTCAGTTCACATCACATTATGTGGTGTGTATTGATGTGATTTATTCTATGCTGCCATTTGCAGCTAAAACGTCTTCATTCATGCCGGTCAGTAGGCGAGGCATTGACGATGGGCCTATGACCCAAAGGTTTTCTGCTGCACTTTTCACTTGGCACTTTGCAGCACTTCATGAGCACGGAAAAATACAAATATTTTCTTAGTTTATGTCTTCTTCCGGTTTTCAATTGTATAAAGCATCATGGCTATCATTTAGTCATGATTCAAATTGAGCGTGTAGGCTATTAAGGATAAAATGATCTTGCTGCAGGAGGTCGGCAAGAGTAAGTTTAAAAAATATATTTTGCAAATTTGAAACTAATGACTGATTTGGACCTGTAAATTATAAAACTAAGGCACTGGTGTGGTACTCCTGGTTTACCAGAACGGGGTTCAACTCCCTGCGGTGCCCTCAATTTGTTGTATTTACATGGTTCATTTTCTGCTCATTGTTTCCTTTTCATAGATAACCCCCAGGCTCTTTACTGTGTTTGTACTCCCTACAGTTGGGTTAAAAGTCTACTTAGGAATTAGTACTTGGACTGTAAAAATGTAATTGTAATTACAAACGGTCTACTCTTGGTCCGTTATTGCTCTCTCCTTCCATCAAAAATGGCAGTTCTGTCTGAACTGTTAGGTGTTTGTGAAACTTGGCAATATGCTAGCCCTCTCTTGGGGCTCCCGATGCCAATCATTTAAAAGCCCTGATTTCCGATCACTCCATCTGATCGGGACAACCCCGACATGTCGTACGGCGACGCATACACCAGGCTTCCCTTTTGTGTTTAGCCGAGGCGACGTACAGTCAGACACGCATGGCTCCTCGGTGCAAAATAAACGGTGTACACTACCCGTACCCGACTTTAGGATAATAAGAGACAGTATGTCAGGACACGGTGTTGATAAGCTTCATGTTGTGCAGCAGCAGTGCCAGTCCGCAATGCTTTGCACTCAAGATTAAATAATTTATTTGCCATGTCAACAAGTTGATAGGAATTTGTCTTGGTTCATACTCAACATATACAGACAACCATAGACCATGGATACAAAAACCAGCAGCATAGGCAATTGCATTCAGTTTTTTAAAGTGCTATATGCATATATCTATGAGTTCAGATGTCTAATGGCTAAGGGGTAAGTGAGTGCTATCCCTGAAGCGACATGTTGAGCTCTGGATACTTCTATATCTCCTGCCTGATGGGAGGAGATTGAAGAGGTGATGTGCAGGATGGGAGTTGTCTGCAATGAATTTATTTGCCTTCCTAATTATTCTGGTGGAACGGCATACTATAGCACGCCGTTTTTCATTTTTGAGGATTTGAAAAAAATTAGAAACGATGGGTTATAGCCCATGTTTTTTGAAAAAAAAGTTATCCTCGTTTCTCATCATTTTGGACCATGGGCTATAGCTCATATCGTACGGCATACTATAGCACGCAGTTTTTCATCATTTTTGAGGGTTTGAAAAAAATGACAAAATGAAAAGAACGATGGGTTATAGCCCATGTTTTTTGAAAAAGTTATCCTCGTTTCTCATCATTTTGGACCATGGGCTATAGCCCATATCGTACGGCATACTATAGCACGCCGTTTTTCATCTTTGAGGATTTGAAAAAAATGAAAAAAACGATGGGTTATAGCCCATGTTTTTTGAAAAAAAAAAAGTTAGCCTCGTTTCTCATCATTTTGGACCGTGGGCTATAGCCCATATCGTACGGCATACTATGGCACGCCGTTTTTCATCATTTTTGAGGATTTGAAAAAAAGGAAAAAAAACGATGGGTTATAGCCCATGTTTTTTGAAATTTTGAAAAAAAAAAAGTTAGCCTCGTTTCTCATCATTTTGGACCGTGGGCTATAGCCCATATCGTACGGCATACTATAGCGCGCCGTTTTTCATCATTTTTGAGGATTTGAAAAAAATGACAATTACAAAAACGATGGGTTATAGCCCATGTTTTTTGAAATTTTGAAAAAAAAAGTTAGCCTCGTTTCTCATCATTTTGGACCATGGGCTATAGCCCATTTCGTACGGCATACTATAGCGCGCCGTTTTTCATCATTTTTGAGGATTTGAAAAAAATGACGAAATTACAAAAACGATGGGTTATAGCCCATGTTTTTTGAAATTTTGAAAAAAAAAGTTAGCCTCGTTTCTCATCATTTTGGACCGTGGGCTATAGCCCATATCGTACGGCATACTATAGCGCGCCGTTTTTCATCATTTTTGAAGATTTGAAAAAAATGACGAAATGACAAAAACGATGGGTTATAGCCCATGTTTTTTGAAATTTTGAAAAAAAAAGTTAGCCTCGTTTCTCATCATTTTGGACCATGGGCTATAGCCCATATCGTACGGCATACTATAGCGCGCCGTTTTTCATCATTTTTGAGGATTTGAAAAAAATGACGAAATGACAAACGATGGGTTATATAGCCCATGTTTTTTGAAATTTTGAAAAAAGAAGTTAGCCTCGTTTCTCATTTTGGACCGTGGGCTATAGCCCATATCGTACGGCATACTATAGCGCGCCGTTTTTCATCATTTTTGAGGATTTGAAAAAAATGACGAAATTACAAAAACGATGGGTTATAGCCCATGTTTTTTGAAATTTTGAAAAAAAAAAAGTTAGCCTCGTTTCTCATCATTTTGGACCGTGGGCTATAGCCCATATCGTACGGCATACTATAGCGCGCCGTTTTTCATCATTTTTGAGGATTTGAAAAAAATGACAATTACAAAAACGATGGGTTATAGCCCATGTTTTTTGAAATTTTGAAAAAAAAAGTTAGCCTCGTTTCTCATCATTTTGGACCATGGGCTATAGCCCATTTCGTACGGCATACTATAGCGCGCCGTTTTTCATCATTTTTGAGGATTTGAAAAAAATGACGAAATTACAAAAACGATGGGTTATAGCCCATGTTTTTTGAAATTTTGAAAAAAAAAGTTAGCCTCGTTTCTCATCATTTTGGACCGTGGGCTATAGCCCATATCGTACGGCATACTATAGCGCGCCGTTTTTCATCATTTTTGAAGATTTGAAAAAAATGACGAAATGACAAAAACGATGGGTTATAGCCCATGTTTTTTGAAATTTTGAAAAAAAAAGTTAGCCTCGTTTCTCATCATTTTGGACCATGGGCTATAGCCCATATCGTACGGCATACTATAGCGCGCCGTTTTTCATCATTTTTGAGGATTTGAAAAAAATGACGAAATGACAAACGATGGGTTATATAGCCCATGTTTTTTGAAATTTTGAAAAAAGAAGTTAGCCTCGTTTCTCATTTTGGACCGTGGGCTATAGCCCATATCGTACGGCATACTATAGCGCGCCGTTTTTCATCATTTTTGAGGATTTGAAAAAAATGACGAAATTACAAAAACGATGGGTTATAGCCCATGTTTTTTGAAATTTTGAAAAAAAAAGTTAGCCTCGTTTCTCATCATTTTGGACCGTGGGCTATAGCCCATATCGTACGGCATACTATAGCGCGCCGTTTTTCATCATTTTTGAGGATTTGAAAAAAATGACGAAATTACAAAAACGATGGGTTATAGGCCATGTTTTTTGAAATTTTGAAAAAAAAAGTTAGCCTCGTTTCTCATCATTTTGGACCGTGGGCTATAGCCCATATCTTACGGCATACTATAGCGCGCCGTTTTTCATCATTTTTGAGGATTTTAAAAAAATGACGAAATGACAAACGATGGGTTATAGCCCATGTTTTTTGAAATTTTGGAAAAAAAAGTTAGCCTCGTTTCTCATCATTTTGGACCGTGGGCTATAGCCCATATCGTACGGCATACTATAGCGCGCCGTTTTTCATCATTTTTGAAGATTTGAAAAAAATGACGAAATGACAAAAACGATGGGTTATAGCACATGTTTTTTGAAATTTTGGAAAAAAAAGTTAGCCTCGTTTCTCATCATTTTGGACCGTGGGCTATAGCCCATATCGTACGGCATACTATAGCGCGCCGTTTTTCATCATTTTTGAGGATTTGAAAAAAATGACGAAATTACAAAAACGATGGGTTATAGCCCATGTTTTTTGAAATTTTGAAAAAAAAAGTTAGCCTCGTTTCTCATTTTGGACCGTGGGCTATAGCCCATATCGTACGGCATACTATAGCGCGCCGTTTTTCATCATTTTTGAGGATTTGAAAAAAATGACGAAATTACAAAAACGATGGGTTATAGCCCATGTTTTTTGAAATTTTGAAAAAAAAAGTTATCCTCGTTTCTCATCATTTTGGACCATGGGCTATAGCCCATTTCGTACGGCATACTATAGCGCGCCGTTTTTCATCATTTTTGAGGATTTGAAAAAAATGACGAAATTACAAAAACGATGGGTTATAGCCCATGTTTTTTGAAATTTTGAAAAAAAAAGTTAGCCTCGTTTCTCATCATTTTGGACCGTGGGCTATAGCCCATATCGTACGGCATACTATAGCGCGCCGTTTTTCATCATTTTTGAGGATTTGAAAAAAATGACGAAATGACAAACGATGGGTTATAGCCCATGTTTTTTGAAATTTTGAAAAAAAAAGTTAGCCTCGTTTCTCATCATTTTGGACCGTGGGCTATAGCCCATATCGTACGGCATACTATAGCGCGCCGTTTTTCATCATTTTTGAGGATGTGAAAAAAATGACGAAATTACAAAAACGATGGGTTATAGCCCATGTTTTTTGAAATTTTGAAAAAAAAAGTTAGCCTCGTTTCTCATCATTTTGGACCGTGGGCTATAGCCCATATCGTACGGCATACTATAGCGCGCCGTTTTTCATCATTTTTGAGGATTTGAAAAAAATGACGAAATTACAAAAACGATGGGTTATAGCCCATGTTTTTTGAAATTTTGAAAAAAAAAGTTAGCCTCGTTTCTCATCATTTTGGACCGTGGGCTATAGCCCATATCGTACGGCATACTATAGCGCGCCGTTTTTCATCATTTTTGAGGATTTGAAAAAAATGACGAAATTACAAAAACGATGGGTTATAGCCCATGTTTTTTGAAATTTTGAAAAAAAAAGTTAGCCTCGTTTCTCATCATTTTGGACCGTGGGCTATAGCCCATATCGTACGGCATACTATAGCGCGCCGTTTTTCATCATTTTTGAGGATTTGAAAAAAATGACGAAATTACAAAAACGATGGGTTATAGCCCATGTTTTTTGAAATTTTGAAAAAAAAAGTTAGCCTCGTTTCTCATTTTGGACCGTGGGCTATAGCCCATATCGTACGGCATACTATAGCGCGCCGTTTTTCATCATTTTTGAGGATTTGAAAAAAATGACGAAATTACAAAAACGATGGGTTATAGCCCATGTTTTTTGAAATTTTGAAAAAAAAAGTTATCCTCGTTTCTCATTTTGGACCATGGGCTATAGCCCATTTCGTACGGCATACTATAGCGCGCCGTTTTTCATCATTTTTGAGGATTTGAAAAAAATGACGAAATTACAAAAACGATGGGTTATAGCCCATGTTTTTTGAAATTTTGAAAAAAAAAGTTAGCCTCGTTTCTCATCATTTTGGACCGTGGGCTATAGCCCATATCGTACGGCATACTATAGCGCGCCGTTTATCATCATTTTTGAGGATTTGAAAAAAATGACGAAATGACAAACGATGGGTTATAGCCCATGTTTTTTGAAATTTTGAAACAAAAAGTTAGCCTCGTTTCTCATCATTTTGGACCGTGGGCTATAGCCCATATCGTACGGCATACTATAGCGCGCCGTTTTTCATCATTTTTGAGGATGTGAAAAAAATGACGAAATTACAAAAACGATGGGTTATAGCCCATGTTTTTTGAAATTTTGAAAAAAAAAGTTAGCCTCGTTTCTCATCATTTTGGACCGTGGGCTATAGCCCATATCGTACGGCATACTATAGCGCGCCGTTTTTCATCATTTTTGAGGATTTGAAAAAAATGACGAAATTACAAAAACGATGGGTTATAGCCCATGTTTTTTGAAATTTTGAAAAAAAAAGTTAGCCTCGTTTCTCACCATTTTGGACCGTGGGCTATAGCCCATATCGTACGGCATACTATAGCTCGCCGTTTTTCATCATTTTTGAAGATTTGAAAAAAATGACGAAATGACAAAAACGATGGGTTATAGCCCATGTTTTTTGAAATTTTGAAAAAAAAGGTTAGCCTCGTTTCTCATCATTTTGGACCATGGGCTATAGCCCATATCGTACGGCATACTATAGTGCGCTGTTTTTCATCATTTTTGAGGATTTGAAAAAAATGACGAAATTACAAAAACGATGGGTTATAGCCCATGTTTTTTGAAATTTTGAAAAAAAAAGTTAGCCTCGTTTCTCATCATTTTGGACCGTGGGCTATAGCCCATATCGTACGGCATACTATAGCGCGCCGTTTTTCATCATTTTTGAAGATTTGAAAAAAATGACGAAATGACAAAAACGATGGGTTATAGCCCATGTTTTTTGAAATTTTGAAAAAAAAGAGTTAGCCTCGTTTCTCATCATTTTGGACCATGGGCTATAGCCCATATCGTACGGCATACTATAGCGCGCCGTTTTTCATCATTTTTGAGGATTTGAAAAAAATGACGAAATTACAAAAACGATGGGTTATAGCCCATGTTTTTTGAAATTTTGAAAAAAAAAGTTAGCCTCGTTTCTCATCATTTTGGACCGTGGGCTATAGCCCATATCGTACGGCATACTATAGCGCGCCGTTTTTCATCATTTTTGAAGATTTGAAAAAAATGACGAAATGACAAAAACGATGGGTTATAGCCCATGTTTTTTGAAATTTTGAAAAAAAAAAGTTAGCCTCGTTTCTCATCATTTTGGACCGTGGGCTATAGCCCATATCGTACGGCATACTATAGCGCGCCGTTTTTCATCATTTTTGAGGATTTGAAAAAAATGACGAAATTACAAAAACGATGGGTTATAGCCCATGTTTTTTGAAATTTTGAAAAAAAAAGTTAGCCTCGTTTCTCATCATTTTGGACCGTGGGCTATAGCCCATATCGTACGGCATACTATAGCGCGCCGTTTTTCATCATTTTTGAGGATTTTTAAAAAATGACGAAATGACAAACGATGGGTTATAGCCCATGTTTTTTGAAATTTTGAAAAAAAAAGTTAGCCTCGTTTCTCATCATTTTGGACCGTGGGCTATAGCCCATATCGTACGGCATACTATAGCGCGCCGTTTTTCATCATTTTTGAGGATTTGAAAAAAATGACGAAATTACAAAAACGATGGGTTATAGCCCATGTTTTTTGAAATTTTGAAAAAAAAAGTTAGCCTCGTTTCTCATCATTTTGGACCGTGGGCTATAGCCCATATCGTACGGCATACTATAGCGCGCCGTTTTTCATCATTTTTGAGGATTTGAAAAAAATGACGAAATTACAAAAACGATGGGTTATAGGCCATGTTTTTTGAAATTTTGAAAAAAAAAGTTAGCCTCGTTTCTCATCATTTTGGACCGTGGGCTATAGCCCATATCTTACGGCATACTATAGCGCGCCGTTTTTCATCATTTTTGAGGATTTTTAAAAAATGACGAAATGACAAACGATGGGTTATAGCCCATGTTTTTTGAAATTTTGGAAAAAAAAGTTAGCCTCGTTTCTCATCATTTTGGACCGTGGGCTATAGCCCATATCGTACGGCATACTATAGCGCGCCGTTTTTCATCATTTTTGAAGATTTGAAAAAAATGACGAAATGACAAAAACGATGGGTTATAGCACATGTTTTTTGAAATTTTGGAAAAAAAAGTTAGCCTCGTTTCTCATCATTTTGGACCGTGGGCTATAGCCCATATCGTACGGCATACTATAGCGCGCCGTTTTTCATCATTTTTGAGGATTTGAAAAAAATGACGAAATTACAAAAACGATGGGTTATAGCCCATGTTTTTTGAAATTTTGAAAAAAAAAGTTAGCCTCGTTTCTCATTTTGGACCGTGGGCTATAGCCCATATCGTACGGCATACTATAGCGCGCCGTTTTTCATCATTTTTGAGGATTTGAAAAAAATGACGAAATTACAAAAACGATGGGTTATAGCCCATGTTTTTTGAAATTTTGAAAAAAAAGGTTAGCCTCGTTTCTCATCATTTTGGACCATGGGCTATAGCCCATATCGTACGGCATACTATAGTGCGCTGTTTTTCATCATTTTTGAGGATTTGAAAAAAATGACGAAATTACAAAAACGATGGGTTATAGCCCATGTTTTTTGAAATTTTGAAAAAAAAAGTTAGCCTCGTTTCTCATCATTTTGGACCGTGGGCTATAGCCCATATCGTACGGCATACTATAGCGCGCCGTTTTTCATCATTTTTGAAGATTTGAAAAAAATGACGAAATGACAAAAACGATGGGTTATAGCCCATGTTTTTTGAAATTTTGAAAAAAAAAGTTAGCCTCGTTTCTCATCATTTTGGACCATGGGCTATAGCCCATATCGTACGGCATACTATAGCGCGCCGTTTTTCATCATTTTTGAGGATTTGAAAAAAATGACGAAATTACAAAAACGATGGGTTATAGCCCATGTTTTTTGAAATTTTGAAAAAAAAAGTTAGCCTCGTTTCTCATCATTTTGGACCGTGGGCTATAGCCCATATCGTACGGCATACTATAGCGCGCCGTTTTTCATCATTTTTGAAGATTTGAAAAAAATGACGAAATGACAAAAACGATGGGTTATAGCCCATGTTTTTTGAAATTTTGAAAAAAAAAAGTTAGCCTCGTTTCTCATCATTTTGGACCGTGGGCTATAGCCCATATCGTACGGCATACTATAGCGCGCCGTTTTTCATCATTTTTGAGGATTTGAAAAAAATGACGAAATTACAAAAACGATGGGTTATAGCCCATGTTTTTTGAAATTTTGAAAAAAAAAGTTAGCCTCGTTTCTCATCATTTTGGACCGTGGGCTATAGCCCATATCGTACGGCATACTATAGCGCGCCGTTTTTCATCATTTTTGAGGATTTTTAAAAAATGACGAAATGACAAACGATGGGTTATAGCCCATGTTTTTTGAAATTTTGAAAAAAAAAGTTAGCCTCGTTTCTCATCATTTTGGACCGTGGGCTATAGCCCATATCGTACGGCATACTATAGCGCGCCGTTTTTCATCATTTTTGAGGATTTGAAAAAAATGACGAAATTACAAAAACGATGGGTTATAGCCCATGTTTTTTGAAATTTTGAAAAAAAAAGTTAGCCTCGTTTCTCATCATTTTGGACCGTGGGCTATAGCCCATATCGTACGGCATACTATAGCGCGCCGTTTTTCATCATTTTTGAGGATTTGAAAAAAATGACGAAATTACAAAAACGATGGGTTATAGGCCATGTTTTTTGAAATTTTGAAAAAAAAAGTTAGCCTCGTTTCTCATCATTTTGGACCGTGGGCTATAGCCCATATCTTACGGCATACTATAGCGCGCCGTTTTTCATCATTTTTGAGGATTTTAAAAAAATGACGAAATGACAAACGATGGGTTATAGCCCATGTTTTTTGAAATTTTGGAAAAAAAAGTTAGCCTCGTTTCTCATCATTTTGGACCGTGGGCTATAGCCCATATCGTACGGCATACTATAGCGCGCCGTTTTTCATCATTTTTGAAGATTTGAAAAAAATGACGAAATGACAAAAACGATGGGTTATAGCACATGTTTTTTGAAATTTTGGAAAAAAAAGTTAGCCTCGTTTCTCATCATTTTGGACCGTGGGCTATAGCCCATATCGTACGGCATACTATAGCGCGCCGTTTTTCATCATTTTTGAGGATTTGAAAAAAATGACGAAATTACAAAAACGATGGGTTATAGCCCATGTTTTTTGAAATTTTGAAAAAAAAAGTTAGCCTCGTTTCTCATTTTGGACCGTGGGCTATAGCCCATATCGTACGGCATACTATAGCGCGCCGTTTTTCATCATTTTTGAGGATTTGAAAAAAATGACGAAATTACAAAAACGATGGGTTATAGCCCATGTTTTTTGAAATTTTGAAAAAAAAAGTTATCCTCGTTTCTCATCATTTTGGACCATGGGCTATAGCCCATTTCGTACGGCATACTATAGCGCGCCGTTTTTCATCATTTTTGAGGATTTGAAAAAAATGACGAAATTACAAAAACGATGGGTTATAGCCCATGTTTTTTGAAATTTTGAAAAAAAAAGTTAGCCTCGTTTCTCATCATTTTGGACCGTGGGCTATAGCCCATATCGTACGGCATACTATAGCGCGCCGTTTTTCATCATTTTTGAGGATTTGAAAAAAATGACGAAATGACAAACGATGGGTTATAGCCCATGTTTTTTGAAATTTTGAAAAAAAAAGTTAGCCTCGTTTCTCATCATTTTGGACCGTGGGCTATAGCCCATATCGTACGGCATACTATAGCGCGCCGTTTTTCATCATTTTTGAGGATGTGAAAAAAATGACGAAATTACAAAAACGATGGGTTATAGCCCATGTTTTTTGAAATTTTGAAAAAAAAAGTTAGCCTCGTTTCTCATCATTTTGGACCGTGGGCTATAGCCCATATCGTACGGCATACTATAGCGCGCCGTTTTTCATCATTTTTGAGGATTTGAAAAAAATGACGAAATTACAAAAACGATGGGTTATAGCCCATGTTTTTTGAAATTTTGAAAAAAAAAGTTAGCCTCGTTTCTCATCATTTTGGACCGTGGGCTATAGCCCATATCGTACGGCATACTATAGCGCGCCGTTTTTCATCATTTTTGAGGATTTGAAAAAAATGACGAAATTACAAAAACGATGGGTTATAGCCCATGTTTTTTGAAATTTTGAAAAAAAAAGTTAGCCTCGTTTCTCATCATTTTGGACCGTGGGCTATAGCCCATATCGTACGGCATACTATAGCGCGCCGTTTTTCATCATTTTTGAGGATTTGAAAAAAATGACGAAATTACAAAAACGATGGGTTATAGCCCATGTTTTTTGAAATTTTGAAAAAAAAAGTTAGCCTCGTTTCTCATTTTGGACCGTGGGCTATAGCCCATATCGTACGGCATACTATAGCGCGCCGTTTTTCATCATTTTTGAGGATTTGAAAAAAATGACGAAATTACAAAAACGATGGGTTATAGCCCATGTTTTTTGAAATTTTGAAAAAAAAAGTTATCCTCGTTTCTCATTTTGGACCATGGGCTATAGCCCATTTCGTACGGCATACTATAGCGCGCCGTTTTTCATCATTTTTGAGGATTTGAAAAAAATGACGAAATTACAAAAACGATGGGTTATAGCCCATGTTTTTTGAAATTTTGAAAAAAAAAGTTAGCCTCGTTTCTCATCATTTTGGACCGTGGGCTATAGCCCATATCGTACGGCATACTATAGCGCGCCGTTTATCATCATTTTTGAGGATTTGAAAAAAATGACGAAATGACAAACGATGGGTTATAGCCCATGTTTTTTGAAATTTTGAAACAAAAAGTTAGCCTCGTTTCTCATCATTTTGGACCGTGGGCTATAGCCCATATCGTACGGCATACTATAGCGCGCCGTTTTTCATCATTTTTGAGGATGTGAAAAAAATGACGAAATTACAAAAACGATGGGTTATAGCCCATGTTTTTTGAAATTTTGAAAAAAAAAGTTAGCCTCGTTTCTCATCATTTTGGACCGTGGGCTATAGCCCATATCGTACGGCATACTATAGCGTGCCGTTTTTCATCATTTTTGAGGATTTGAAAAAAATGACGAAATTACAAAAACGATGGGTTATAGCCCATGTTTTTTGAAATTTTGAAAAAAAAAGTTAGCCTCGTTTCTCACCATTTTGGACCGTGGGCTATAGCCCATATCGTACGGCATACTATAGCTCGCCGTTTTTCATCATTTTTGAAGATTTGAAAAAAATGACGAAATGACAAAAACGATGGGTTATAGCCCATGTTTTTTGAAATTTTGAAAAAAAAGGTTAGCCTCGTTTCTCATCATTTTGGACCATGGGCTATAGCCCATATCGTACGGCATACTATAGTGCGCTGTTTTTCATCATTTTTGAGGATTTGAAAAAAATGACGAAATTACAAAAACGATGGGTTATAGCCCATGTTTTTTGAAATTTTGAAAAAAAAAGTTAGCCTC
Source organism: Protomyctophum bolini (assembly GCF_963924005.1). NCBI lineage: Eukaryota > Metazoa > Chordata > Actinopteri > Myctophiformes > Myctophidae > Protomyctophum > Protomyctophum bolini. The sequence continues at coordinate 11,429,468 of NC_137862.1, read as the reverse complement.
GTTTCTCATCATTTTGGACCGTGGGCTATAGCCCATATCGTACGGCATACTATAGCGCGCCGTTTTTCATCATTTTTGAAGATTTGAAAAAAATGACGAAATGACAAAAACGATGGGTTATAGCCCATGTTTTTTGAAATTTTGAAAAAAAAAGTTAGCCTCGTTTCTCATCATTTTGGACCATGGGCTATAGCCCATATCGTACGGCATACTATAGCGCGCCGTTTTTCATCATTTTTGAGGATTTGAAAAAAATGACGAAATTACAAAAACGATGGGTTATAGCCCATGTTTTTTGAAATTTTGAAAAAAAAAGTTAGCCTCGTTTCTCATCATTTTGGACCGTGGGCTATAGCCCATATCGTACGGCATACTATAGCGCGCCGTTTTTCATCATTTTTGAAGATTTGAAAAAAATGACGAAATGACAAAAACGATGGGTTATAGCCCATGTTTTTTGAAATTTTGAAAAAAAAAAGTTAGCCTCGTTTCTCATCATTTTGGACCGTGGGCTATAGCCCATATCGTACGGCATACTATAGCGCGCCGTTTTTCATCATTTTTGAGGATTTGAAAAAAAGGACGAAATTACAAAAACGATGGGTTATAGCCCATGTTTTTTGAAATTTTGAAAAAAAAAGTTAGCCTCGTTTCTCATCATTTTGGACCGTGGGCTATAGCCCATATCGTACGGCATACTATAGCGCGCCGTTTTTCATCATTTTTGAGGATTTTTAAAAAATGACGAAATGACAAACGATGGGTTATAGCCCATGTTTTTTGAAATTTTGAAAAAAAAAGTTAGCCTCGTTTCTCATCATTTTGGACCGTGGGCTATAGCCCATATCGTACGGCATACTATAGCGCGCCGTTTTTCATCATTTTTGAGGATTTGAAAAAAATGACGAAATTACAAAAACGATGGGTTATAGCCCATGTTTTTTGAAATTTTGAAAAAAAAAGTTAGCCTCGTTTCTCATTTTGGACCGTGGGCTATAGCCCATATCGTACGGCATACTATAGCGCGCCGTTTTTCATCATTTTTGAGGATTTGAAAAAAATGACGAAATTACAAAAACGATGGGTTATAGCCCATGTTTTTTGAAATTTTGAAAAAAAAAGTTATCCTCGTTTCTCATTTTGGACCATGGGCTATAGCCCATTTCGTACGGCATACTATAGCGCGCCGTTTTTCATCATTTTTGAGGATTTGAAAAAAATGACGAAATTACAAAAACGATGGGTTATAGCCCATGTTTTTTGAAATTTTGAAAAAAAAAGTTAGCCTCGTTTCTCATCATTTTGGACCGTGGGCTATAGCCCATATCGTACGGCATACTATAGCGCGCCGTTTATCATCATTTTTGAGGATTTGAAAAAAATGACGAAATGACAAACGATGGGTTATAGCCCATGTTTTTTGAAATTTTGAAACAAAAAGTTAGCCTCGTTTCTCATCATTTTGGACCGTGGGCTATAGCCCATATCGTACGGCATACTATAGCGCGCCGTTTTTCATCATTTTTGAGGATGTGAAAAAAATGACGAAATTACAAAAACGATGGGTTATAGCCCATGTTTTTTGAAATTTTGAAAAAAAAAGTTAGCCTCGTTTCTCATCATTTTGGACCGTGGGCTATAGCCCATATCGTACGGCATACTATAGCGTGCCGTTTTTCATCATTTTTGAGGATTTGAAAAAAATGACGAAATTACAAAAACGATGGGTTATAGCCCATGTTTTTTGAAATTTTGAAAAAAAAAGTTAGCCTCGTTTCTCACCATTTTGGACCGTGGGCTATAGCCCATATCGTACGGCATACTATAGCTCGCCGTTTTTCATCATTTTTGAAGATTTGAAAAAAATGACGAAATGACAAAAACGATGGGTTATAGCCCATGTTTTTTGAAATTTTGAAAAAAAAGGTTAGCCTCGTTTCTCATCATTTTGGACCATGGGCTATAGCCCATATCGTACGGCATACTATAGTGCGCTGTTTTTCATCATTTTTGAGGATTTGAAAAAAATGACGAAATTACAAAAACGATGGGTTATAGCCCATGTTTTTTGAAATTTTGAAAAAAAAAGTTAGCCTCGTTTCTCATCATTTTGGACCGTGGGCTATAGCCCATATCGTACGGCATACTATAGCGCGCCGTTTTTCATCATTTTTGAAGATTTGAAAAAAATGACGAAATGACAAAAACGATGGGTTATAGCCCATGTTTTTTGAAATTTTGAAAAAAAAAGTTAGCCTCGTTTCTCATCATTTTGGACCATGGGCTATAGCCCATATCGTACGGCATACTATAGCGCGCCGTTTTTCATCATTTTTGAGGATTTGAAAAAAATGACGAAATTACAAAAACGATGGGTTATAGCCCATGTTTTTTGAAATTTTGAAAAAAAAAGTTAGCCTCGTTTCTCATCATTTTGGACCGTGGGCTATAGCCCATATCGTACGGCATACTATAGCGCGCCGTTTTTCATCATTTTTGAAGATTTGAAAAAAATGACGAAATGACAAAAACGATGGGTTATAGCCCATGTTTTTTGAAATTTTGAAAAAAAAAAGTTAGCCTCGTTTCTCATCATTTTGGACCGTGGGCTATAGCCCATATCGTACGGCATACTATAGCGCGCCGTTTTTCATCATTTTTGAGGATTTGAAAAAAAGGACGAAATTACAAAAACGATGGGTTATAGCCCATGTTTTTTGAAATTTTGAAAAAAAAAGTTAGCCTCGTTTCTCATCATTTTGGACCGTGGGCTATAGCCCATATCGTACGGCATACTATAGCGCGCCGTTTTTCATCATTTTTGAGGATTTTTAAAAAATGACGAAATGACAAACGATGGGTTATAGCCCATGTTTTTTGAAATTTTGAAAAAAAAAGTTAGCCTCGTTTCTCATCATTTTGGACCGTGGGCTATAGCCCATATCGTACGGCATACTATAGCGCGCCGTTTTTCATCATTTTTGAGGATTTGAAAAAAATTACGAAATTACAAAAACGATGGGTTATAGCCCATGTTTTTTGAAATTTTGAAAAAAAAAGTTAGCCTCGTTTCTCATCATTTTGGACCGTGGGCTATAGCCCATATCGTACGGCATACTATAGCGCGCCGTTTTTCATCATTTTTGAAGATTTGAAAAAAATGACGAAATGACAAAAACGATGGGTTATAGCCCATGTTTTTTGAAATTTTGGAAAAAAAAGTTAGCCTCGTTTCTCATCATTTTGGACCGTGGGCTATAGCCCATATCGTACGGCATACTATAGCGCGCCGTTTTTCATCATTTTTGAAGATTTGAAAAAAATGACGAAATGACAAAAACGATGGGTTATAGCCCATGTTTTTTGAAATTTTGAAAAAAAAAGTTAGCCTCGTTTCTCATCATTTTGGACCATGGGCTATAGCCCATATTGTACGGCATACTATAGCGCGCCGTTTTTCATCATTTTTGAGGATTTGAAAAAAATGACGAAATTACAAAAACGATGGGTTATAGCCCATGTTTTTTGAAATTTTGAAAAAAAATGTTAGCCTCGTTTCTCATCATTTTGGACCGTGGGCTATAGCCCATATCGTACGGCATACTATAGCTCGCCGTTTTTCATCATTTTTGAAGATTTGAAAAAAATGACGAAATGACAAAAACGATGGGTTATAGCCCATGTTTTTTGAAATTTTGAAAAAAAAAGTTAGCCTCGTTTCTCATCATTTTGGACCATGGGCTATAGCCCATATCGTACGGCATACTATAGCGCGCCGTTTTTCATCATTTTTGAGGATTTGAAAAAAATGACGAAATTACAAAAACGATGGGTTATAGCCCATGTTTTTTGAAATTTTGAAAAAAAAAGTTAGCCTCGTTTCTCACCATTTTGGACCGTGGGCTATAGCCCATATCGTACGGCATACTATAGCTCGCCGTTTTTCATCATTTTTGAAGATTTGAAAAAAATGACGAAATGACAAAAACGATGGGTTATAGCCCATGTTTTTTGAAATTTTGAAAAAAAAGGTTAGCCTCGTTTCTCATCATTTTGGACCATGGGCTATAGCCCATATCGTACGGCATACTATAGCGCGCCGTTTTTCATCATTTTTGAGGATTTGAAAAAAATGACGAAATTACAAAAACGATGGGTTATAGCCCATGTTTTTTGAAATGTTGAAAAAAAAAGTTATCCTCGTTTCTCATCATTTTGGACCATGGGCTATAGCCCATATCGTACGGCATACTATAGTGCGCTGTTTTTCATCATTTTTGAGGATTTGAAAAAAATGACGAAATTACAAAAACGATGGGTTATAGCCCATGTTTTTTGAAATTTTGAAAAAAAAAGTTAGCCTCGTTTCTCATCATTTTGGACCGTGGGCTATAGCCCATATCGTACGGCATACTATAGCGTGCCGTTTTTCATCATTTTTGAAGATTTGAAAAAAATGACGAAATGACAAAAACGATGGGTTATAGCCCATGTTTTTTGAAATTTTGAAAAAAAAAGTTAGCCTCGTTTCTCATCATTTTGGACCATGGGCTATAGCCCATATCGTACGGCATACTATAGCGCGCCGTTTTTCATCATTTTTGAGGATTTGAAAAAAATGACGAAATTACAAAAACGATGGGTTATAGCCCATGTTTTTTGAAATTTTGAAAAAAAAAATTAGCCTCGTTTCTCATCATTTTGGACCGTGGGCTATAGCCCATATCGTACGGCATACTATAGCGCGCCGTTTTTCATCATTTTTGAAGATTTGAAAAAAATGACGAAATGACAAAAACGATGGGTTATAGCCCATGTTTTTTGAAATTTTGAAAAAAAAAAGTTAGCCTCGTTTCTCATCATTTTGGACCGTGGGCTATAGCCCATATCGTACGGCATACTATAGCGCGCCGTTTTTCATCATTTTTGAGGATTTGAAAAAAATGACGAAATTACAAAAACGATGGGTTATAGCCCATGTTTTTTGAAATTTTGAAAAAAAAAGTTAGCCTCGTTTCTCATCATTTTGGACCGTGGGCTATAGCCCATATCGTACGGCATACTATAGCGCGCCGTTTTTCATCATTTTTGAGGATTTTTAAAAAATGACGAAATGACAAACGATGGGTTATAGCCCATGTTTTTTGAAATTTTGAAAAAAAAAGTTAGCCTCGTTTCTCATCATTTTGGACCGTGGGCTATAGCCCATATCGTACGGCATACTATAGCGCGCCGTTTTTCATCATTTTTGAGGATTTGAAAAAAATTACGAAATTACAAAAACGATGGGTTATAGCCCATGTTTTTTGAAATTTTGAAAAAAAAAGTTAGCCTCGTTTCTCATCATTTTGGACCGTGGGCTATAGCCCATATCGTACGGCATACTATAGCGCGCCGTTTTTCATCATTTTTGAAGATTTGAAAAAAATGACGAAATGACAAAAACGATGGGTTATAGCCCATGTTTTTTGAAATTTTGGAAAAAAAAGTTAGCCTCGTTTCTCATCATTTTGGACCGTGGGCTATAGCCCATATCGTACGGCATACTATAGCGCGCCGTTTTTCATCATTTTTGAGGATTTGAAAAAAATGACGAAATTACAAAAACGATGGGTTATAGCCCATGTTTTTTGAAATTTTGAAAAAAAAAGTTAGCCTCGTTTCTCATCATTTTGGACCGTGGGCTATAGCCCATATCGTACGGCATACTATAGCGCGCCGTTTTTCATAATTTTTGAGGATTTGAAAAAAATGACGAAATTACAAAAACGATGGGTTATAGCCCATGTTTTTTGAAATTTTGAAAAAAAAAGTTATCCTCGTTTCTCAACATTTTGGACCATGGGCTATAGCCCATTTCGTACGGCATACTATAGCGCGCCGTTTTTCATCATTTTTGAGGATTTGAAAAAAATGACGAAATTACAAAAACGATGGGTTATAGCCCATGTTTTTTGAAATTTTGAAAAAAAAAGTTAGCCTCGTTTCTCATCATTTTGGACCGTGGGCTATAGCCCATATCGTACGGCATACTATAGCGCGCCGTTTTTCATCATTTTTGAGGATTTGAAAAAAATGACGAAATGACAAACGATGGGTTATAGCCCATGTTTTTTGAAATTTTGAAAAAAAAAGTTAGCCTCGTTTCTCATCATTTTGGACCGTGGGCTATAGCCCATATCGTACGGCATACTATAGCGCGCCGTTTTTCATCATTTTTGAGGATGTGAAAAAAATGACGAAATTACAAAAACGATGGGTTATAGCCCATGTTTTTTGAAATTTTGAAAAAAAAAGTTAGCCTCGTTTCTCATCATTTTGGACCGTGGGCTATAGCCCATATCGTACGGCATACTATAGCGCGCCGTTTTTCATCATTTTTGAAGATTTGAAAAAAATGACGAAATGACAAAAACGATGGGTTATAGCCCATGTTTTTTGATTTTTGAAAAAAAAAGTTAGCCTCGTTTCTCATCATTTTGGACCGTGGGCTATAGCCCATATCGTACGGCATACTATAGCGCGCCGTTTTTCATCATTTTTGAGGATTTGAAAAAAATGACGAAATGACAAAAACGATGGGTTATAGCCCATGTTTTTTGAAATTTTGAGAAAAAAAAGTTAGCCTCGTTTCTCATCATTTTGGACCGTGGGCTATAGCCCATATCGTACGGCATACTATAGCGCGCCGTTTTTCATCATTTTTGAGGATTTGAAAAAAATGACGAAATTACAAAAACGATGGGTTATAGCCCATGTTTTTTGAAATTTTGAAAAAAAAGTTAGCCTCGTTTCTCATCATTTTGGACCGTGGGCTATAGCCCATATCGTACGGCATACTATAGCGCGCCGTTTTTCATCATTTTTGAGGATTTGAAAAAAATGACGAAATGACAAAAACGATGGGTTATAGCCCATGTTTTTTGAAATTTTGAGAAAAAAAAGTTAGCCTCGTTTCTCATCATTTTGGACCGTGGGCTATAGCCCATATCGTACGGCATACTATAGCGCGCCGTTTTTCATCATTTTTGAGGATTTGAAAAAAATGACGAAATTACAAAAACGATGGGTTATAGCCCATGTTTTTTGAAATTTTGAAAAAAAAGTTAGCCTCGTTTCTCATCATTTTGGACCGTGGGCTATAGCCCATATCGTACGGCATACTATAGCGCGCCGTTTTTCATCATTTTTGAAGATTTGAAAAAAATGACGAAATGACAAAAACGATGGGTTATAGCCCATGTTTTTTGAAATTTTGAAAAAAAAAGTTAGCCTCGTTTCTCATCATTTTGGACCATGGGCTATAGCCCATATTGTACGGCATACTATAGCGCGCCGTTTTTCATCATTTTTGAGGATTTGAAAAAAATGACGAAATTACAAAAACGATGGGTTATAGCCCATGTTTTTTGAAATTTTGAAAAAAAAGGTTAGCCTCGTTTCTCATCATTTTGGACCGTGGGCTATAGCCCATATCGTACGGCATACTATAGCGCGCCGTTTTTCATCATTTTTGAGGATTTGAAAAAAATGACGAAATTACAAAAACGATGGGTTATAGCCCATGTTTTTTGAAATTTTGAAAAAAAAAGTTAGCCTCGTTTCTCATCATTTTGGACCGTGGGCTATAGCCCATATCGTACGGCATACTATAGCGCGCCGTTTTTCATCATTTTTGAAGATTTGAAAAAAATGACGAAATGACAAAAACGATGGGTTATAGCCCATGTTTTTTGAAAATTTGGAAAAAAAAGTTAGCCTCGTTTCTCATCATTTTGGACCATGGGCTATAGCCCATATCGTACGGCATACTATAGCGCGCCGTTTTTCATCATTTTGGGCTATAATTTATCGTTTTTTTTTCCGCAATTTTCTGCAATTTTCAAAAATTGCTTCGCAACAGTACTCAATTTTTCCGCAATTTCAAAAAACGATCGGTTATAACCGAACGTTTTTTCCGCAATTTCCGCAATTTTTCAAAAAATTCAAAAAACGATTTCCTATAACTGATCGTTTTTTCCGCAATTTTCGACAATTCCTCACGAACAATACGCATTCTTTCCGCAATTTCCGCAATTTTTCAAAAAAATTCAAAAAACGATGGACACTACGCTTGCTAATGTTTCCCATCCTCCGCAATTTGCTAATGTTTCCCATCCTTTCCGGTAAATACAACACATTGAGCAGGGCACTGCAGGGAGTTGAACCCCGTTCCGGTAAACCAGAAGTCCGACACCAGTGCCTTAGTTTTTGTGTTGTTCATTTACAGGTCCAGGTGTGCATACGCATGTGCGCCTGTGCGTGTGTAGGTGCACGCTTCAATATAACCCATCGTTTTTTTCATTTTTTCAATATTGTCAAATCATCAAAAATGATGAAAAACGGCGCGCTATAGTATGCCGTACGATATAGGCTATAGCCCACGGTCCAAAATGATGAGAAACGAGGCTAACTTTTTTTTCCAAAATTTCAAAAAACATGGGCTATAACCCATCGTTTTTGTAATTTCGTCATTTTTTTCAAATCCTCAAAAATGATGAAAAACGGCGCGCTATAGTATGCCATACGATATGGGCTATAGCCCACGGTCCAAAATGATGAGAAACGAGGCTAACTTTTTTTTCCAAAATTTCAAAAAACATGGGCTATAACCCATCGTTTTTGTAATTTCGTCATTTTTTTCAAATCCTCAAAAATGATGAAAAACTGCGCGCTATAGTATGCCGTACGATATGGGCTATTGCCCATGGTCCAAAATGATGAGAAACGAGGATAACTTTGGGCTATAACCCATCGTTTTTGTAATTTCGTCATTTTTTTCAAATCCTCAAAAATGATGAAAAACGGCGCGCTATAGTATGCCGTACGATATGGGCTATAGCCCACGGTCCAAAATGATGAGAAACGAGGCTAACTTTTTTTTTCAAATTTTCAAAAAACATGGGCTATAACCCATCGTTTTTGTAATTTCGTCATTTTTTTCAAATCCTCAAAAATGATGAAAAACGGCGCGCTATAGTATGCCGTACGATATGGGCTATAGCCCATGGTCCAAAATGATGAGAAACGAGGCTAACTTTTTTTTTCAAAATTTCAAAAAACATGGGCTATAACCCATCGTTTTTGTCATTTCGTCATTTTTTTCAAATCTTCAAAAATGATGAAAAACGGCGCGCTATAGTATGCCGTACGATATGGGCTATAGCCCATGGTCCAAAATGATGAGAAACGAGGCTAACTTTTTCTTTCAAAATTTCAAAAAACATGGGCTATAACCCATCGTTTTTGTCATTTCGTCATTTTTTTCAAATCCTCAAAAATGATGAAAAACGGCGCGCTATAGTATGCCGTACGATATGGGCTATAGCCCATGGTCCAAAATGATGAGAAACGAGGCTAACTTTTTTTTTCAAAATTTCAAAAAACATGGGCTATAACCCATTGTTTTTGTCATTTCGTCATTTTTTTCAAATCTTCAAAAATGATGAAAAACGGCGCGCTATAGTATGCCGTACGATATGGGCTATAGCCCACGGTCCAAAATGATGAGAAACGAGGCTAACTTTTTTTTTCAAAATTTCAAAAAACATGGGCTATAACCCATCGTTTTTGTCATTTCGTCATTTTTTTCAAATCCTCAAAAATGATGAAAAACGGCGCGCTATAGTATGCCGTACGATATGGGCTATAGCCCACGGTCCAAAATGATGAGAAACGAGGCTAACTTTTTTTTTCAAAATTTCAAAAAACATGGGCTATAACCCATCGTTTTTGTAATTTCGTCATTTTTTTCAAATCCTCAAAAATGATGAAAAACGGCGCGCTATAGTATGCCGTACGATATGGGCTAAAGCCCACGGTCCAAAATGATGAGAAACGAGGCTAACTTTTTTTTTCAAAATTTCAAAAAACATGGGCTATAACCCATCGTTTTTGTAATTTCGTCATTTTTTTCAAATCCTCAAAAATGATGAAAAACGGCGCGCTATAGTATGCCGTACGATATGGGCTATAGCCCATGGTCCAAAATGATGAGAAACGAGGCTAACTTTTTTTTTCAAAATTTCAAAAAACATGGGCTATAACCCATCGTTTTTGTCATTTCGTCATTTTTTTCAAATCTTCAAAAATGATGAAAAACGGCGCGCTATAGTATGCCGTACGATATGGGCTATAGCCCATGGTCCAAAATGATGAGAAACGAGGCTAACTTTTTTTTTCAAAATTTCAAAAAACATGGGCTATAACCCATCGTTTTTGTAATTTCGTCATTTTTTTCAAATCCTCAAAAATGATGAAAAACGGCGCGCTATAGTATGCCGTACGATATGGGCTATAGCCCATGGTCCAAAATGATGAGAAACGAGGCTAACTTTTTTTTTCAAAATTTCAAAAAACATGGGCTATAACCCATCGTTTTTGTCATTTCGTCATTTTTTTCAAATCCTCAAAAATGATGAAAAACGGCGCGCTATAGTATGCCGTACGATATGGGCTATAGCCCATGGTCCAAAATGATGAGAAACGAGGCTAACTTTTTTTTTCAAAATTTCAAAAAACATGGGCTATAACCCATTGTTTTTGTCATTTCGTCATTTTTTTCAAATCTTCAAAAATGATGAAAAACGGCGCGCTATAGTATGCCGTACGATATGGGCTATAGCCCACGGTCCAAAATGATGAGAAACGAGGCTAACTTTTTTTTTCAAAATTTCAAAAAACATGGGCTATAACCCATCGTTTTTGTCATTTCGTCATTTTTTTCAAATCCTCAAAAATGATGAAAAACGGCGCGCTATAGTATGCCGTACGATATGGGCTATAGCCCATGGTCCAAAATGATGAGAAACGAGGCTAACTTTTTTTTTCAAAATTTCAAAAAACATGGGCTATAACCCATCGTTTTTGTAATTTCATCATTTTTTTCAAATCCTCAAAAATGATGAAAAACGGCGCGCTATAGTATGCCGTACGATATGGGCTATAGCCCATGGTCCAAAATGATGAGAAACGAGGCTAACTTTTTTTTTCAAAATTTAAAAAAACATGGGCTATAACCCATCGTTTTTGTCATTTCGTCATTTTTTTCAAATCCTCAAAAATGATGAAAAACGGCGCGCTATAGTATGCCGTACGATATGGGCTATAGCCCATGGTCCAAAATGATGAGAAACGAGGCTAACTTTTTTTTTCAAAATTTCAAAAAACATGGGCTATAACCCATCGTTTTTGTAATTTCGTCATTTTTTTCAAATCCTCAAAAATGATGAAAAACGGCGCGCTATAGTATGCCGTACGATATGGGCTAAAGCCCACGGTCCAAAATGATGAGAAACGAGGCTAACCTTTTTTTTCAAAATTTCAAAAAACATGGGCTATAACCCATCGTTTTTGTAATTTCGTCATTTTTTTCAAATCCTCAAAAATGATGAAAAACGGCGCGCTATAGTATGCCGTACGATATGGGCTATAGCCCATGGTCCAAAATGATGAGAAACGAGGCTAACTTTTTTTTTCAAAATTTCAAAAAACATGGGCTATAACCCATCGTTTTTGTCATTTCGTCATTTTTTTCAAATCTTCAAAAATGATGAAAAACGGCGCGCTATAGTATGCCGTACGATATGGGCTATAGCCCATGGTCCAAAATGATGAGAAACGAGGCTAACTTTTTTTTTCAAAATTTCAAAAAACATGGGCTATAACCCATTGTTTTTGTCATTTCGTCATTTTTTTCAAATCTTCAAAAATGATGAAAAACGGCGCGCTATAGTATGCCGTACGATATGGGCTATAGCCCACGGTCCAAAATGATGAGAAACGAGGCTAACTTTTTTTTTCAAAATTTCAAAAAACATGGGCTATAACCCATCGTTTTTGTCATTTCGTCATTTTTTTCAAATCCTCAAAAATGATGAAAAACGGCGCGCTATAGTATGCCGTACGATATGGGCTATAGCCCATGGTCCAAAATGATGAGAAACGAGGCTAACTTTTTTTTTCAAAATTTCAAAAAACATGGGCTATAACCCATCGTTTTTGTAATTTCGTCATTTTTTTCAAATCCTCAAAAATGATGAAAAACGGCGCGCTATAGTATGCCGTACGATATGGGCTATAGCCCATGGTCCAAAATGATGAGAAACGAGGCTAACTTTTTTTTTCAAAATTTAAAAAAACATGGGCTATAACCCATCGTTTTTGTCATTTCGTCATTTTTTTCAAATCCTCAAAAATGATGAAAAACGGCGCGCTATAGTATGCCGTACGATATGGGCTATAGCCCATGGTCCAAAATGATGAGAAACGAGGCTAACTTTTTTTTTCAAAATTTCAAAAAACATGGGCTATAACCCATCGTTTTTGTAATTTCGTCATTTTTTTCAAATCCTCAAAAATGATGAAAAACGGCGCGCTATAGTATGCCGTACGATATGGGCTATAGCCCATGGTCCAAAATGATGAGAAACGAGGCTAACTTTTTTTTTCAAAATTTCAAAAAACATGGGCTATAACCCATCGTTTTTGTCATTTCGTCATTTTTTTCAAATCCTCAAAAATGATGAAAAACGGCGCGCTATAGTATGCCGTACGATATGGGCTATAGCCCATGGTCCAAAATGATGAGAAACGAGGCTAACTTTTTTTTTCAAAATTTCAAAAAACATGGGCTATAACCCATTGTTTTTGTCATTTCGTCATTTTTTTCAAATCTTCAAAAATGATGAAAAACGGCGCGCTATAGTATGCCGTACGATATGGGCTATAGCCCACGGTCCAAAATGATGAGAAACGAGGCTAACTTTTTTTTTCAAAATTTCAAAAAACATGGGCTATAACCCATCGTTTTTGTCATTTCGTCATTTTTTTCAAATCCTCAAAAATGATGAAAAACGGCGCGCTATAGTATGCCGTACGATATGGGCTATAGCCCACGGTCCAAAATGATGAGAAACGAGGCTAACTTTTTTTTTCAAAATTTCAAAAAACATGGGCTATAACCCATCGTTTTTGTAATTTCGTCATTTTTTTCAAATCCTCAAAAATGATGAAAAATGGCGCGCTATAGTATGCCGTACGATATGGGCTATAGCCCACGGTCCAAAATGATGAGAAACGAGGCTAACTTTTTTTTTCAAAATTTCAAAAAACATGGGCTATAACCCATCGTTTTTGTAATTTCGTCATTTTTTTCAAATCCTCAAAAATGATGAAAAACGGCGCGCTATAGTATGCCGTACGATATGGGCTATAGCCCATGGTCCAAAATGATGAGAAACGAGGCTAACTTTTTTTTTCAAAATTTCAAAAAACATGGGCTATAACCCATCGTTTTTGTCATTTCGTCATTTTTTTCAAATCTTCAAAAATGATGAAAAACGGCGCGCTATAGTATGCCGTACGATATGGGCTATAGCCCATGGTCCAAAATGTTGAGAAACGAGGCTAACTTTTTTTTTCAAAATTTCAAAAAACATGGGCTATAACCCATCGTTTTTGTAATTTCGTCATTTTTTTCAAATCCTCAAAAATGATGAAAAACGGCGCGCTATAGTATGCCGTACGATATGGGCTATAGCCCACGGTCCAAAATGATGAGAAACGAGGCTAACTTTTTTTTTCAAAATTTCAAAAAACATGGGCTATAACCCATCGTTTTTGTAATTTCGTCATTTTTTTCAAATCCTCAAAAATGATGAAAAACGGCGCGCTATAGTATGCCGTACGATATGGGCTATAGCCCACGGTCCAAAATGATGAGAAACGAGGCTAACTTTTTTTTTCAAAATTTCAAAAAACATGGGCTATAACCCATCGTTTTTGTCATTTCGTCATTTTTTTCAAATCTTCAAAAATGATGAAAAACGGCGCGCTATAGTATGCCGTACGATATGGGCTATAGCCCATGGTCCAAAATGATGAGAAACGAGGCTAACTTTTTTTTTCAAAATTTCAAAAAACATGGGCTATAACCCATCGTTTTTGTCATTTCGTCATTTTTTTCAAATCCTCAAAAATTATGAAAAACGGCGCGCTATAGTATGCCGTACGATATGGGCTATAGCCCATGGTCCAAAATGTTGAGAAACGAGGCTAACTTTCTTTTTCAAAATTTCAAAAAACATGGGCTATAACCCATCGTTTTTGTCATTTCGTCATTTTTTTCAAATCCTCAAAAATGATGAAAAACGGCGCGCTATAGTATGCCGTACGATATGGGCTATAGCCCATGGTCCAAAATGATGAGAAACGAGGCTAACTTTTTTTTTCAAAATTTCAAAAAACATGGGCTATAACCCATTGTTTTTGTCATTTCGTCATTTTTTTCAAATCTTCAAAAATGATGAAAAACGGCGCGCTATAGTATGCCGTACGATATGGGCTATAGCCCACGGTCCAAAATGATGAGAAACGAGGCTAACTTTTTTTTTCAAAATTTCAAAAAACATGGGCTATAACCCATCGTTTTTGTCATTTCGTCATTTTTTTCAAATCCTCAAAAATGATGAAAAACGGCGCGCTATAGTATGCCGTACGATATGGGCTATAGCCCACGGTCCAAAATGATGAGAAACGAGGCTAACTTTTTTTTTCAAAATTTCAAAAAACATGGGCTATAACCCATCGTTTTTGTAATTTCGTCATTTTTTTCAAATCCTCAAAAATGATGAAAAACGGCGCGCTATAGTATGCCGTACGATATGGGCTATAGCCCACGGTCCAAAATGATGAGAAACGAGGCTAACTTTTTTTTTCAAAATTTCAAAAAACATGGGCTATAACCCATCGTTTTTGTAATTTCGTCATTTTTTTCAAATCCTCAAAAATGATGAAAAACGGCGCGCTATAGTATGCCGTACGATATGGGCTATAGCCCATGGTCCAAAATGATGAGAAACGAGGCTAACTTTTTTTTTCAAAATTTCAAAAAACATGGGCTATAACCCATCGTTTTTGTCATTTCGTCATTTTTTTCAAATCTTCAAAAATGATGAAAAACGGCGCGCTATAGTATGCCGTACGATATGGGCTATAGCCCATGGTCCAAAATGATGAGAAACGAGGCTAACTTTTTTTTTCAAAATTTCAAAAAACATGGGCTATAACCCATCGTTTTTGTCATTTCGTCATTTTTTTCAAATCCTCAAAAATTATGAAAAACGGCGCGCTATAGTATGCCGTACGATATGGGCTATAGCCCATGGTCCAAAATGTTGAGAAACGAGGCTAACTTTTTTTTTCAAAATTTCAAAAAACATGGGCTATAACCCATCGTTTTTGTCATTTCGTCATTTTTTTAAAATCCTCAAAAATGATGAAAAACGGCGCGCTATAGTATGCCGTACGATATGGGCTATAGCCCATGGTCCAAAATGATGAGAAACGAGGCTAACTTTTTTTTTCAAAATTTCAAAAAACATGGGCTATAACCCATTGTTTTTGTCATTTCGTCATTTTTTTCAAATCTTCAAAAATGATGAAAAACGGCGCGCTATAGTATGCCGTACGATATGGGCTATAGCCCACGGTCCAAAATGATGAGAAACGAGGCTAACTTTTTTTTTCAAAATTTCAAAAAACATGGGCTATAACCCATCGTTTTTGTCATTTCGTCATTTTTTTCAAATCCTCAAAAATGATGAAAAACGGCGCGCTATAGTATGCCGTACGATATGGGCTATAGCCCATGGTCCAAAATGATGAGAAACGAGGCTAACTTTTTTTTTCAAAATTTCAAAAAACATGGGCTATAACCCATCGTTTTTGTAATTTCGTCATTTTTTTCAAATCCTCAAAAATGATGAAAAACGGCGCGCTATAGTATGCCGTACGATATGGGCTATAGCCCATGGTCCAAAATGATGAGAAACGAGGCTAACTTTTTTTTTCAAAATTTCAAAAAACATGGGCTATAACCCATTGTTTTTGTCATTTCGTTATTTTTTTCAAATCTTCAAAAATGATGAAAAACGGCGCGCTATAGTATGCCGTACGATATGGGCTATAGCCCACGGTCCAAAATGATGAGAAACGAGGCTAACTTTCTTTTCCAAAATTTCAAAAAACATGGGCTATAACCCATCGTTTTTGTAATTTCGTCATTTTTTTCAAATCCTCAAAAATGATGAAAAACGGCGCGCTATAGTATGCCGTACGATATGGGCTATAGCCCACGGTCCAAAATGATGAGAAACGAGGCTAACTTTTTTTTTCAAAATTTCAAAAAACATGGGCTATAACCCATCGTTTTTGTAATTTCGTCATTTTTTTCAAATCCTCAAAAATGATGAAAAACGGCGCGCTATAGTATGCCGTACGATATGGGCTATAGCCCATGGTCCAAAATGATGAGAAACGAGGCTAACTTTTTTTTTCAAAATTTCAAAAAACATGGGCTATAACCCATCGTTTTTGTCATTTCGTCATTTTTTTCAAATCTTCAAAAATGATGAAAAACGGCGCGCTATAGTATGCCGTACGATATGGGCTATAGCCCATGGTCCAAAATGATGAGAAACGAGGCTAACTTTTTTTTTCAAAATTTCAAAAAACATGGGCTATAACCCATCGTTTTTGTCATTTCGTCATTTTTTTCAAATCCTCAAAAATGATGAAAAACGGCGCGCTATAGTATGCCGTACGATATGGGCTATAGCCCATGGTCCAAAATGTTGAGAAACGAGGCTAACTTTTTTTTTCAAAATTTCAAAAAACATGGGCTATAACCCATCGTTTTTGTCATTTCGTCATTTTTTTCAAATCCTCAAAAATGATGAAAAACGGCGCGCTATAGTATGCCGTACGATATGGGCTAAAGCCCATGGTCCAAAATGATGAGAAACGAGGCTAACTTTTTTTTTCAAAATTTCAAAAAACATGGGCTATAACCCATTGTTTTTGTCATTTCGTCATTTTTTTCAAATCTTCAAAAATGATGAAAAACGGCGCGCTATAGTATGCCGTACGATATGGGCTATAGCCCACGGTCCAAAATGATGAGAAACGAGGCTAACTTTTTTTTTCAAAATTTCAAAAAACATGGGCTATAACCCATCGTTTTTGTCATTTCGTCATTTTTTTCAAATCCTCAAAAATGATGAAAAACGGCGCGCTATAGTATGCCGTACGATATGGGCTATAGCCCACGGTCCAAAATGATGAGAAACGAGGCTAACTTTTTTTTTCAAAATTTCAAAAAACATGGGCTATAACCCATCGTTTTTGTAATTTCGTCATTTTTTTCAAATCCTCAAAAATGATGAAAAACGGCGCGCTATAGTATGCCGTACGATATGGGCTATAGCCCACGGTCCAAAATGATGAGAAACGAGGCTAACTTTTTTTTTCAAAATTTCAAAAAACATGGGCTATAACCCATCGTTTTTGTAATTTCGTCATTTTTTTCAAATCCTCAAAAATGATGAAAAACGGCGCGCTATAGTATGCCGTACGATATGGGCTATAGCCCATGGTCCAAAATGATGAGAAACGAGGCTAACTTTTTTTTTCAAAATTTCAAAAAACATGGGCTATAACCCATCGTTTTTGTCATTTCGTCATTTTTTTCAAATCCTCAAAAATGATGAAAAACGGCGCGCTATAGTATGCCGTACGATATGGGCTATAGCCCATGGTCCAAAATGATGAGAAACGAGGCTAACTTTTTTTTTCAAAATTTCAAAAAACATGGGCTATAACCCATCGTTTTTGTCATTTCGTCATTTTTTTCAAATCTTCAAAAATGATGAAAAACGGCGCGCTATAGTATGCCGTACGATATGGGCTATAGCCCACGGTCCAAAATGATGAGAAACGAGGCTAACTTTTTTTTTCAAAATTTAAAAAAACATGGGCTATAACCCATCGTTTTTGTAATTTCGTCATTTTTTTCAAATCCTCAAAAATGATGAAAAACGGCGCGCTATAGTATGCCGTACGATATGGGCTATAGCCCATGGTCCAAAATGATGAGAAACGAGGATAACTTTTTTTTTCAAAATTTCAAAAAACATGGGCTATAACGGTATAACCCATCGTTTTTGTAATTTCATCATTTTTTTTAAATCCTCAAAAATGATGAAAAACGGCGCGCTATAGTATGCCGTACGATATGGGCTATAGCCCATGGTCCAAAATAATGAGAAACGAGGATAACTTTTTTTTTCAAAATTTCAAAAAACACGGGCTATAACCCATCGTTTTTGTAATTTCGTCATTTTTTTCAAATCCTCAAAAATGATGAAAAACGGCGCGCTATAGTATGCCGTACGATATGGGCTATAGCCCATGGTCCAAAATGATGAGAAACGAGGCTAACTTTTTTTTTCAAAATTTCAAAAAACATGGGCTATAACCCATCGTTTTTGTCATTTCGTCATTTTTTTCAAATCTTCAAAAATGATGAAAAACGGCGCGCTATAGTATGCCGTACGATATGGGCTATAGCCCACGGTCCAAAATGATGAGAAACGAGGCTAACTTTTTTTTTCAAAATTTCAAAAAACATGGGCTATAACCCATCGTTTTTGTCATTTCGTCATTTTTTTCAAATCCTCAAAAATGATGAAAAACGGCGCGCTATAGTATGCCGTACGATATGGGCTATAGCCCATGGTCCAAAATGATGAGAAACGAGGATAACTTTTTTTTTCAAAATTTCAAAAAACATGGGCTATAACCCATCGTTTTTGTCATTTCGTCATTTTTTTCAAATCTTCAAAAATGATGAAAAACGGCGCGCTATAGTATGCCGTACGATATGGGCTATAGCCCACGGTCCAAAATGATGAGAAACGAGGCTAACTTTTTTTTTCAAAATTTCAAAAAACATGGGCTATAACCCATCGTTTTTGTCATTTTGTCATTCTTTTTCAAATCCTCAAAAATGATGAAAAACGGCGCGCTATAGTATGCCGTACGATATGGGCTATAGCCCATGGTCCAAAATGATGAGAAACGAGGATAACTTTTTTTTTCAAAATTTCAAAAAACATGGGCTATAACCCATCGTTTTTGTCATTTCGTCATTTTTGTTCAAATCCTCAAAAATGATGAAAAACGGCGCGCTATAGTATGCCGTACGATATGGGCTATAGCCCACGGTCCAAAATGATGAGAAACGAGGCTAACTTTTTTTTTCAAAATTTCAAAAAACATGGGCTATAACCCATCGTTTTTGTAATTTCGTCATTTTTTTTAAATCCTCAAAAATGATGAAAAACGGCGCGCTATAGTATGCCGTACGATATGGGCTATAGCCCACGGTCCAAAATGATGAGAAACGAGGCTAACTTTTTTTTTCTAAATTTCAAAAAACATGGGCTATAACCCATCGTTTTTGTAATTTCGTCATTTTTTTCAAATCCTCAAAAATGATGAAAAACGGCGCGCTATAGTATGCCGTACGATATGGGCTATAGCCCACGGTCCAAAATGATGAGAAACGAGGCTAACTTTTTTTTTCAAAATTTCAAAAAACATGGGCTATAACCCATCGTTTTTGTAATTTCGTCATTTTTTTCAAATCCTCAAAAATGATGAAAAACGGCGCGCTATAGTATGCCGTACGATATGGGCTATAGCCCACGGTCCAAAATGATGAGAAACGAGGCTAACTTTTTTTTTCAAAATTTCAAAAAACATGGGCTATAACCCATCGTTTTTGTAATTTCGTCATTTTTTTCAAATCCTCAAAAATGATGAAAAACGGCGCGCTATAGTATGCCGTACGATATGGGCTATAGCCCATGGTCCAAAATGATGAGAAACGAGGCTAACTTTTTTTTTCAAAATTTCAAAAAACATGGGCTATAACCCATCGTTTTTGTCATTTCGTCATTTTTTTCAAATCCTCAAAAATGATGAAAAACGGCGCGCTATAGTATGCCGTACGATATGGGCTATAGCCCATGGTCCAAAATGATGAGAAACGAGGCTAACTTTTTTTTTCAAAATTTCAAAAAACATGGGCTATAACCCATCGTTTTTGTCATTTCGTCATTTTTTTCAAATCTTCAAAAATGATGAAAAACGGCGCGCTATAGTATGCCGTACGATATGGGCTATAGCCCACGGTCCAAAATGATGAGAAACGAGGCTAACTTTTTTTTTCAAAATTTAAAAAAACATGGGCTATAACCCATCGTTTTTGTAATTTCGTCATTTTTTTCAAATCCTCAAAAATGATGAAAAACGGCGCGCTATAGTATGCCGTACGATATGGGCTATAGCCCATGGTCCAAAATGATGAGAAACGAGGATAACTTTTTTTTTCAAAATTTCAAAAAACATGGGCTATAACGGTATAACCCATCGTTTTTGTAATTTCATCATTTTTTTTAAATCCTCAAAAATGATGAAAAACGGCGCGCTATAGTATGCCGTACGATATGGGCTATAGCCCATGGTCCAAAATAATGAGAAACGAGGATAACTTTTTTTTTCAAAATTTCAAAAAACACGGGCTATAACCCATCGTTTTTGTAATTTCGTCATTTTTTTCAAATCCTCAAAAATGATGAAAAACGGCGCGCTATAGTATGCCGTACGATATGGGCTATAGCCCATGGTCCAAAATGATGAGAAACGAGGCTAACTTTTTTTTTCAAAATTTCAAAAAACATGGGCTATAACCCATCGTTTTTGTCATTTCGTCATTTTTTTCAAATCTTCAAAAATGATGAAAAACGGCGCGCTATAGTATGCCGTACGATATGGGCTATAGCCCACGGTCCAAAATGATGAGAAACGAGGCTAACTTTTTTTTTCAAAATTTCAAAAAACATGGGCTATAACCCATCGTTTTTGTCATTTCGTCAT
Organism: Protomyctophum bolini; assembly: GCF_963924005.1. NCBI lineage: Eukaryota > Metazoa > Chordata > Actinopteri > Myctophiformes > Myctophidae > Protomyctophum > Protomyctophum bolini. The sequence goes on along the minus strand of NC_137862.1, from coordinate 11,408,648 downwards.
TTTTTTCAAATCCTCAAAAATGATGAAAAACGGCGCGCTATAGTATGCCGTACGATATGGGCTATAGCCCATGGTCCAAAATGATGAGAAACGAGGATAACTTTTTTTTTCAAAATTTCAAAAAACATGGGCTATAACCCATCGTTTTTGTCATTTCGTCATTTTTGTTCAAATCCTCAAAAATGATGAAAAACGGCGCGCTATAGTATGCCGTACGATATGGGCTATAGCCCACGGTCCAAAATGATGAGAAACGAGGCTAACTTTTTTTTTCAAAATTTCAAAAAACATGGGCTATAACCCATCGTTTTTGTAATTTCGTCATTTTTTTTAAATCCTCAAAAATGATGAAAAACGGCGCGCTATAGTATGCCGTACGATATGGGCTATAGCCCACGGTCCAAAATGATGAGAAACGAGGCTAACTTTTTTTTTCTAAATTTCAAAAAACATGGGCTATAACCCATCGTTTTTGTAATTTCGTCATTTTTTTCAAATCCTCAAAAATGATGAAAAACGGCGCGCTATAGTATGCCGTACGATATGGGCTATAGCCCACGGTCCAAAATGATGAGAAACGAGGCTAACTTTTTTTTTCAAAATTTCAAAAAACATGGGCTATAACCCATCGTTTTAGTAATTTCGTCATTTTTTTCAAATCCTCAAAAATGATGAAAAACGGCGCGCTATAGTATGCCGTACGATATGGGCTATAGCCCATGGTCCAAAATGATGAGAAACGAGGATAACTTTTTTTTTCAAAATTTCAAAAAACATGGGCTATAACGGTATAACCCATCGTTTTTGTAATTTCATCATTTTTTTAAAATCCTCAAAAATGATGAAAAACGGCGCGCTATAGTATGCCGTACGATATGGGCTATAGCCCATGGTCCAAAATAATGAGAAACGAGGATAACTTTTTTTTTCAAAATTTCAAAAAACACGGGCTATAACCCATCGTTTTTGTAATTTCGTCATTTTTTTCAAATCCTCAAAAATGATGAAAAACGGCGCGCTATAGTATGCCGTACGATATGGGCTATAGCCCATGGTCCAAAATGATGAGAAACGAGGCTAACTTTTTTTTTCAAAATTTCAAAAAACATGGGCTATAACCCATCGTTTTTGTCATTTCGTCATTTTTTTCAAATCTTCAAAAATGATGAAAAACGGCGCGCTATAGTATGCCGTACGATATGGGCTATAGCCCACGGTCCAAAATGATGAGAAACGAGGCTAACTTTTTTTTTCAAAATTTCAAAAAACATGGGCTATAACCCATCGTTTTTGTCATTTTGTCATTCTTTTTCAAATCCTCAAAAATGATGAAAAACGGCGCGCTATAGTATGCCGTACGATATGGGCTATAGCCCATGGTCCAAAATGATGAGAAACGAGGATAACTTTTTTTTTCAAAATTTCAAAAAACATGGGCTATAACCCATCGTTTTTGTCATTTCGTCATTTTTGTTCAAATCCTCAAAAATGATGAAAAACGGCGCGCTATAGTATGCCGTACGATATGGGCTATAGCCCACGGTCCAAAATGATGAGAAACGAGGCTAACTTTTTTTTTCAAAATTTCAAAAAACATGGGCTATAACCCATCGTTTTTGTAATTTCGTCATTTTTTTTAAATCCTCAAAAATGATGAAAAACGGCGCGCTATAGTATGCCGTACGATATGGGCTATAGCCCACGGTCCAAAATGATGAGAAACGAGGCTAACTTTTTTTTTCTAAATTTCAAAAAACATGGGCTATAACCCATCGTTTTTGTAATTTCGTCATTTTTTTCAAATCCTCAAAAATGATGAAAAACGGCGCGCTATAGTATGCCGTACGATATGGGCTATAGCCCACGGTCCAAAATGATGAGAAACGAGGCTAACTTTTTTTTTCAAAATTTCAAAAAACATGGGCTATAACCCATCGTTTTTGTAATTTCGTCATTTTTTTAAAATCCTCAAAAATGATGAAAAACGGCGCGCTATAGTATGCCGTACGATATGGGCTATAGCCCACGGTCCAAAATGATGAGAAACGAGGCTAACTTTTTTTTTCAAAATTTCAAAAAACATGGGCTATAACCCATCGTTTTTGTAATTTCGTCATTTTTTTCAAATCCTCAAAAATGATGAAAAACGGCGCGCTATAGTATGCCGTACGATATGGGCTATAGCCCACGGTCCAAAATGATGAGAAACGAGGCTAACTTTTTTTTTCAAAATTTCAAAAAACATGGGCTATAACCCATCGTTTTTGTAATTTCGTCATTTTTTTCAAATCCTCAAAAATGATGAAAAACGGCGCGCTATAGTATGCCGTACGATATGGGCTATAGCCCATGGTCCAAAATGATGAGAAACGAGGCTAACTTTTTTTTTCAAAATTTCAAAAAACATGGGCTATAACCCATCGTTTTTGTAATTTCGTCATTTTTTTTAAATCCTCAAAAATGATGAAAAACGGCGCGCTATAGTATGCCGTACGATATGGGCTATAGCCCACGGTCCAAAATGATGAGAAACGAGGCTAACTTTTTTTTTCTAAATTTCAAAAAACATGGGCTATAACCCATCGTTTTTGTAATTTCGTCATTTTTTTCAAATCCTCAAAAATGATGAAAAACGGCGCGCTATAGTATGCCGTACGATATGGGCTATAGCCCACGGTCCAAAATGATGAGAAACGAGGCTAACTTTTTTTTTCAAAATTTCAAAAAACATGGGCTATAACCCATCGTTTTTGTAATTTCGTCATTTTTTTCAAATCCTCAAAAATGATGAAAAACGGCGCGCTATAGTATGCCGTACGATATGGGCTATAGCCCACGGTCCAAAATGATGAGAAATGAGGCTAACTTTTTTTTTCAAAATTTCAAAAAACATGGGCTATAACCCATCGTTTTTGTAATTTCGTCATTTTTTTTAAATCCTCAAAAATGATGAAAAACGGCGCGCTATAGTATGCCGTACGATATGGGCTATAGCCCACGGTCCAAAATGATGAGAAACAAGGCTAACTTTTTTTTCCAAAATTTCAAAAAACATGGGCTATAACCCATCGTTTTTGTAATTTCGTCATTTTTTTCAAATCCTCAAAAATTATGAAAAACGGCGCGCTATAGTATGCCGTACGATATGGGCTATAGCCCACGGTCCAAAATGATGAGAAACGAGGCTAACTTTTTTTTTCAAAATTTCAAAAAACATGGGCTATAACCCATCGTTTTTGTAATTTCGTCATTTTTTTCAAATCCTCAAAAATGATGAAAAACGGCGCGCTATAGTATGCCGTACGATATGGGCTATAGCCCATGGTCCAAAATGATGAGAAACGAGGCTAACTTTTTTTTTCAAAATTTCAAAAAACATGGGCTATAACCCATCGTTTTTGTCATTTCGTCATTTTTTTCAAATCTTCAAAAATGATGAAAAACGGCGCGCTATAGTATGCCGTACGATATGGGCTATAGCCCACGGTCCAAAATGATGAGAAACAAGGCTAACTTTTTTTTTCAAAATTTCAAAAAACATGGGCTATAACCCATCGTTTTTGTAATTTCGTCATTTTTTTCAAATCCTCAAAAATGATGAAAAACGGCGCGCTATAGTATGCCGTACGATATGGGCTATAGCCCATGGTCCAAAATGATGAGAAACGAGGCTAACTTTTTTTTTCAAAATTTCAAAAAACATGGGCTATAACCCATCGTTTTTGTCATTTCGTCATTTTTTTCAAATCTTCAAAAATGATGAAAAACGGCGCGCTATAGTATGCCGTACGATATGGGCTATAGCCCACGGTCCAAAATGATGAGAAACGAGGCTAACTTTTTTTTTCCAAAATTTCAAAAAACATGGGCTATAACCCATCGTTTTTGTAATTTCGTCATTTTTTTCAAATCCTCAAAAATGATGAAAAACGGCGCGCTATAGTATGCCGTACGATATGGGCTATAGCCCATGGTCCAAAATGATGAGAAACGAGGCTAACTTTTTTTTTCAAAATTTCAAAAAACATGGGCTATAACCCATCGTTTTTGTCATTTCGTCATTTTTTTCAAATCTTCAAAAATGATGAAAAACGGCGCGCTATAGTATGCCGTACGATATGGGCTATAGCCCACGGTCCAAAATGATGAGAAACGAGGCTAACTTTTTTTGTTCAAAATTTCAAAAAACATGGGCTATAACCCATCGTTTTTGTAATTTCGTCATTTTTTTCAAATCCTCAAAAATGATGAAAAACGGCGCGCTATAGTATGCCGTACGATATGGGCTATAGCCCACGGTCCAAAATGATGAGAAACGAGGCTAACTTTTTTTTTCAAAATTTCAAAAAACATGGGCTATAACCCATCGTTTTTGTAATTTCGTCATTTTTTTCAAATCCTCAAAAATGATGAAAAACGGCGCGCTATAGTATGCCGTACGATATGGGCTATAGCCCACGGTCCAAAATGATGAGAAACGAGGCTAACTTTTTTTTCCAAAATTTCAAAAAACATGGGCTATAACCCATCGTTTTTGTAATTTCGTCATTTTTTTCAAATCCTCAAAAATGATGAAAAACGGCGCACTATAGTATGCCGTACGATATGGGCTATAGCCCACGGTCCAAAATGATGAGAAACGAGGCTAACTTTTTTTTTCAAAATTTCAAAAAACATGGGCTATAACCCATCGTTTTTGTAATTTCGTCATTTTTTTCAAATCCTCAAAAATGATGAAAAACGGCGCGCTATAGTATGCCGTACGATATGGGCTATAGCCCAGGTCCAAAATGATGAGAAACGAGGCTAACTTTTTTTTTCAAAATTTCAAAAAACATGGGCTATAACCCATCGTTTTTGTCATTTCGTCATTTTTTTCAAATCTTCAAAAATGATGAAAAACGGCGCGCTATAGTATGCCGTACGATATGGGCTATAGCCCACGGTCCAAAATGATGAGAAACGAGGCTAACTTTTTTTTTCAAAATTTCAAAAAACATGGGCTATAACCCATCGTTTTTGTAATTTCGTCATTTTTTTCAAATCCTCAAAAATGATGAAAAACGGCGCGCTATAGTATGCCGTACGATATGGGCTATAGCCCATGGTCCAAAATGATGAGAAACGAGGCTAACTTTTTTTTTCAAAATTTCAAAAAACATGGGCTATAACCCATCGTTTTTGTCATTTCGTCATTTTTTTCAAATCTTCAAAAATGATGAAAAACGGCGCGTTATAGTATGCCGTACGATATGGGCTATAGCCCACGGTCCAAAATGATGAGAAACGAGGCTAACTTTTTTTTCCAAAATTTCAAAAAACATGGGCTATAACCCATCGTTTTTGTAATTTCGTCATTTTTTTCAAATCCTCAAAAATGATGAAAAACGGCGCGCTATAGTATGCCGTACGATATGGGCTATAGCCCATGGTCCAAAATGATGAGAAACGAGGCTAACTTTTTTTTTCAAAATTTCAAAAAACATGGGCTATAACCCATCGTTTTTGTCATTTCGTCATTTTTTTCAAATCTTCAAAAATGATGAAAAACGACGCGCTATAGTATGCCGTACGATATGGGCTATAGCCCACGGTCCAAAATGATGAGAAACGAGGCTAACTTTTTTTTTCAAAATTTCAAAAAACATGGGCTATAACCCATCGTTTTTGTCATTTCGTCATTTGTTTCAAATCCTCAAAAATGATGAAAAACGGCGCGCTATAGTATGCCGTACGATATGGGCTATAGCCCATGGTCCAAAATGATGAGAAACGAGGCTAACTTTTTTTTTCAAAATTTCAAAAAACATGGGCTATAACCCATCGTTTTTGTCATTTCGTCATTTTTTTCAAATCTTCAAAAATGATGAAAAACGGCACGCTATAGTATGCCGTACGATATGGGCTATAGCCCACGGTCCAAAATGATGAGAAACGAGGCTAACTTTTTTTTCCAAAATTTCAAAAAACATGGGCTATAACCCATCGTTTTTGTAATTTCGTCATTTTTTTCAAATCCTCAAAAATGATGAAAAACGGCGCGCTATAGTATGCCGTACGATATGGGCTATAGCCCAGGTCCAAAATGATGAGAAACGAGGCTAACTTTTTTTTTCAAAATTTCAAAAAACATGGGCTATAACCCATCGTTTTTGTCATTTCGTCATTTTTTTCAAATCTTCAAAAATGATGAAAAACGGCGCGCTATAGTATGCCGTACGATATGGGCTATAGCCCACGGTCCAAAATTATGAGAAACGAGGCTAACTTTTTTTTTCAAAATTTCAAAAAACATGGGCTATAACCCATCGTTTTTGTAATTTCGTCATTTTTTTCAAATCCTCAAAAATGATGAAAAACGGCGCGCTATAGTATGCCGTACGATATGGGCTATAGCCCATGGTCCAAAATGATGAGAAACGAGGCTAACTTTTTTTTTCAAAATTTCAAAAAACATGGGCTATAACCCATCGTTTTTGTCATTTCGTCATTTTTTTCAAATCTTCAAAAATGATGAAAAACGGCGCGTTATAGTATGCCGTACGATATGGGCTATAGCCCACGGTCCAAAATGATGAGAAACGAGGCTAACTTTTTTTTCCAAAATTTCAAAAAACATGGGCTATAACCCATCGTTTTTGTAATTTCGTCATTTTTTTCAAATCCTCAAAAATGATGAAAAACGGCGCGCTATAGTATGCCGTACGATATGGGCTATAGCCCATGGTCCAAAATGATGAGAAACGAGGCTAACTTTTTTTTTCAAAATTTCAAAAAACATGGGCTATAACCCATCGTTTTTGTCATTTCGTCATTTTTTTCAAATCTTCAAAAATGATGAAAAACGACGCGCTATAGTATGCCGTACGATATGGGCTATAGCCCACGGTCCAAAATGATGAGAAACGAGGCTAACTTTTTTTTCCAAAATTTCAAAAAACATGGGCTATAACCCATCGTTTTTGTCATTTCGTCATTTGTTTCAAATCCTCAAAAATGATGAAAAACGGCGCGCTATAGTATGCCGTACGATATGGGCTATAGCCCACGGTCCAAAATGATGAGAAACGAGGCTAACTTTTTTTTTCAAAATTTCAAAAAACATGGGCTATAACCCATCGTTTTTGTAATTTCGTCATTATTTTCAAATCCTCAAAAATGACGAAAAACGGCGCGCTATAGTATGCCGTACGATATGGGCTATAGCCCATGGTCCAAAATGATGAGAAACGAGGCTAACTTTTCAAAAAACATGGGCTATAACCCATCGTTTTTGTCATTTCGTCATTTTTTTCAAATCTTCAAAAATGATGAAAAACGGCGCGCTATAGTATGCCGTACGATATGGGCTATAGCCCACGGTCCAAAATGATGAGAAACGAGGCTAACTTTTTTTTCCAAAATTTCAAAAAACATGGGCTATAACCCATCGTTTTTGTAATTTCGTCATTTTTTTCAAATCCTCAAAAATGATGAAAAACGGCGCGCTATAGTATGCCGTACGATATGGGCTATAGCCCATGGTCCAAAATGATGAGAAACGAGGCTAACTTTTTTTTTCAAAATTTCAAAAAACATGGGCTATAACCCATCGTTTTTGTCATTTCGTCATTTTTTTCAAATCTTCAAAAATGATGAAAAACGACGCGCTATAGTATGCCGTACGATATGGGCTATAGCCCACGGTCCAAAATGATGAGAAACGAGGCTAACTTTTTTTTTCAAAATTTCAAAAAACATGGGCTATAACCCATCGTTTTTGTAATTTCGTCATTTTTTTCAAATCCTCAAAAATGATGAAAAACGGCGCGCTATAGTATGCCGTACGATATGGGCTATAGCCCACGGTCCAAAATGATGAGAAACGAGGCTAACTTTTTTTTTCAAAATTTCAAAAAACATGGGCTATAACCCATCGTTTTTGTCATTTCGTCATTTTTTTCAAATCCTCAAAAATGATGAAAAACGGCGCGCTATAGTATGCCGTACGATATGGGCTATAGCCCACGGTCCAAAATGATGAGAAACGAGGCTAACTTTTTTTTTCAAAATTTCAAAAAACATGGGCTATAACCCATCGTTTTTGTAATTTCGTCATTTTTTTCAAATCCTCAAAAATGATGAAAAACGGCGCGCTATAGTATGCCGTACGATATGGGCTATAGCCCATGGTCCAAAATGATGAGAAACGAGGCTAACTTTTTTTTCCAAAATTTCAAAAAACATGGGCTATAACCCATCGTTTTTGTAATTTCGTCATTTTTTTCAAATCTTCAAAAATGATGAAAAACGGCGCGCTATAGTATGCCGTACGATATGGGCTATAGCCCACGGTCCAAAATGATGAGAAAAGAGGCTAACTTTTTTTTTCAAAATTTCAAAAAACATGGGCTATAACCCATCGTTTTTGTAATTTCGTCATTTTTTTCAAATCCTCAAAAATGATGAAAAACGGCGCGCTATAGTATGCCGTACGATATGGGCTATAGCCCACGGTCCAAAATGATGAGAAACGAGGCTAACTTTTTTTTTCAAAATTTCAAAAAACATGGGCTATAACCCATCGTTTTTGTAATTTCGTCATTTTTTTCAAATCCTCAAAAATGATGAAAAACGGCGCGCTATAGTATGCCGTACGATATGGGCTATAGCCCACGGTCCAAAATGATGAGAAACGAGGCTAACTTTTTTTTTCAAAATTTCAAAAAACATGGGCTATAACCCATCGTTTTTGTAATTTCGTCATTTTTTTCAAATCCTCAAAAATGATGAAAAACGGCGCGCTATAGTATGCCGTACGATATGGGCTATAGCCCATGGTCCAAAATGATGAGAAACGAGGATAACTTTTTTTTTCAAAATTTCAAAAAACATGGGCTATAACCCATCGTTTTTGTAATTTCGTCATTTTTTTCAAATCTTCAAAAATGATGAAAAACGGCGCGCTATAGTATGCCGTACGATATGGGCTATAGCCCACGGTCCAAAATGATGAGAAAAGAGGCTAACTTTTTTTTTCAAAATTTCAAAAAACATGGGCTATAACCCATCGTTTTTGTAATTTCGTCATTTTTTTCAAATCCTCAAAAATGATGAAAAACGGCGCGCTATAGTATGCCGTACGATATGGGCTATAGCCCACGGTCCAAAATGATGAGAAACGAGGCTAACTTTTTTTTTCAAAATTTCAAAAAACATGGGCTATAACCCATCGTTTTTGTAATTTCGTCATTTTTTTCAAATCCTCAAAAATGATGAAAAACGGCGCGCTATAGTATGCCGTACGATATGGGCTATAGCCCACGGTCCAAAATGATGAGAAACGAGGCTAACTTTTTTTTTCAAAATTTCAAAAAACATGGGCTATAACCCATCGTTTTTGTAATTTCGTCATTTTTTTCAAATCCTCAAAAATGATGAAAAACGGCGCGCTATAGTATGCCGTACGATATGGGCTATAGCCCATGGTCCAAAATGATGAGAAACGAGGCTAACTTTTTTTTTCAAAATTTCAAAAAACATGGGCTATAACCCATCGTTTTTGTCATTTCGTCATTTTTTTCAAATCTTCAAAAATGATGAAAAACGACGCGCTATAGTATGCCGTACGATATGGGCTATAGCCCACGGTCCAAAATGATGAGAAACGAGGCTAACTTTTTTTTTCAAAATTTCAAAAAACATGGGCTATAACCCATCGTTTTTGTAATTTCGTCATTTTTTTCAAATCCTCAAAAATGATGAAAAACGGCGCGCTATAGTATGCCGTACGATATGGGCTATAGCCCACGGTCCAAAATGATGAGAAACGAGGCTAACTTTTTTTTTCAAAATTTCAAAAAACATGGGCTATAACCCATCGTTTTTGTAATTTCGTCATTATTTTCAAATCCTCAAAAATGATGAAAAACGGCGCGCTATAGTATGCCGTACGATATGGGCTATAGCCCACGGTCCAAAATGATGAGAAACGAGGCTAACTTTTTTTTTCAAAATTTAAAAAAACATGGGCTATAACCCATCGTTTTTGTAATTTCGTCATTTTTTTCAAATCCTCAAAAATGATGAAAAACGGCGCGCTATAGTATGCCGTACGATATGGGCTATAGCCCATGGTCCAAAATGATGAGAAACGAGGCTAACTTTTTTTTCCAAAATTTCAAAAAACATGGGCTATAACCCATCGTTTTTGTCATTTCGTCATTTTTTTCAAATCTTCAAAAATGATGAAAAACGGCGCGCTATAGTATGCCGTACGATATGGGCTATAGCCCACGGTCCAAAATGATGAGAAACGAGGCTAACTTTTTTTTTCAAAATTTCAAAAAACATGGGCTATAACCCATCGTTTTTGTCATTTTTTTTAAATCCTCAAAAATGATGAAAAACGGCGCGCTATAGTATGCCGTACGATATGGGCTATAGCCCATGGTCCAAAATGATGAGAAACGAGGCTAACTTTTTTTTTCAAAATTTCAAAAAACATGGGCTATAACCCATCGTTTTTGTAATTTCGTCATTTTTTTCAAATCCTCAAAAATGATGAAAAACGGCGCGCTATAGTATGCCGTACGATATGGGCTACAGCCCACGGTCCAAAATGATGAGAAACGAGGCTAACTTTTTTTTTCAAAATTTCAAAAAACATGGGCTATAACCCATCGTTTTTGTAATTTCGTCATTTTTTTTAAATCCTCAAAAATGATGAAAAACGGCGCGCTATAGTATGCCGTACGATATGGGCTATAGCCCATGGTCCAAAATGATGAGAAACGAGGCTAACTTTTTTTTTCAAAATTTCAAAAAACATGGGCTATAACCCATCGTTTTTGTAATTTCGTCATTTTTTTCAAATCCTCAAAAATGATGAAAAACGGCGCGCTATAGTATGCCGTACGATATGGGCTATAGCCCACGGTCCAAAATGATGAGAAACGAGGCTAACTTTTTTTTTCAAAATTTCAAAAAACATGGGCTATAACCCATCGTTTTTGTAATTTCGTCATTTTTTTCAAATCCTCAAAAATGATGAAAAACGGCGCGCTATAGTATGCCGTACGATATGGGCTATAGCCCACGGTCCAAAATGATGAGAAACGAGGCTAACTTTTTTTTCCAAAATTTCAAAAAACATGGGCTATAACCCATCGTTTTTGTAATTTCGTCATTTTTTTCAAATCCTCAAAAATGATGAAAAACGGCGCGCTATAGTATGCCGTACGATATGGGCTATAGCCCATGGTCCAAAATGATGAGAAACGAGGCTAACTTTTTTTTTCAAAATTTCAAAAAACATGGGCTATAACCCATCGTTTTTGTCATTTCGTCATTTTTTTCAAATCTTCAAAAATGATGAAAAACGGCGCGCTATAGTATGCCGTACGATATGGGCTTTAGCCCACGGTCCAAAATGATGAGAAACGAGGCTAACTTTTTTTTTCAAAATTTCAAAAAACATGGGCTATAACCCATCGTTTTTGTAATTTCGTCATTTTTTTCAAATCCTCAAAAATGATGAAAAACGGCGCGCTATAGTATGCCGTACGATATGGGCTATAGCCCACGGTCCAAAATGATGAGAAACGAGGCTAACTTTTTTTTTCAAAATTTCAAAAAACATGGGCTATAACCCATCGTTTTTGTAATTTCGTCATTTTTTTCAAATCCTCAAAAATGATGAAAAACGGCGCGCTATAGTATGCCGTACGATATGGGCTATAGCCCATGGTCCAAAATGATGAGAAACGAGGCTAACTTTTTTTTTCAAAATTTCAAAAAACATGGGCTATAACCCATCGTTTTTGTAATTTCGTCATTTTTTTCAAATCCTCAAAAATGATGAAAAACGGCGCGCTATAGTATGCCGTACGATATGGGCTATAGCCCACGGTCCAAAATGATGAGAAACGAGGCTAACTTTTTTTTTTTTAATTTCAAAAAACATGGGCTATAACCCATCGTTTTTGTAATTTCGTCATTTTTTTCAAATCCTCAAAAATGATGAAAAACGGCGCGCTATAGTATGCCGTACGATATGGGCTATAGCCCATGGTCCAAAATGATGAGAAACGAGGCTAACTTTTTTTTTCAAAATTTCAAAAAACATGGGCTATAACCCATCGTTTTTGTAATTTCGTCATTTTTTTCAAATCCTCAAAAATGATGAAAAACGGCGCGCTATAGTATGCCGTACGATATGGGCTATAGCCCACGGTCCAAAATGATGAGAAACGAGGCTAACTTTTTTTTCCAAAATTTCAAAAAACATGGGCTATAACCCATCGTTTTTATAATTTCGTCATTTTTTTCAAATCCTCAAAAATGATGAAAAACGGCGCGCTATAGTATGCCGTACGATATGGGCTATAGCCCATGGTCCAAAATGATGAGAAACGAGGCTAACTTTTTTTTTCAAAATTTCAAAAAACATGGGCTATAACCCATCGTTTTTGTCATTTCGTCATTTTTTTCAAATCTTCAAAAATGATGAAAAACGGCGCGCTATAGTATGCCGTACGATATGGGCTTTAGCCCACGGTCCAAAATGATGAGAAACGAGGCTAACTTTTTTTTCCAAAATTTCAAAAAACATGGGCTATAACCCATCGTTTTTGTAATTTCGTCATTTTTTTCAAATCCTCAAAAATGATGAAAAACGGCACGCTATAGTATGCCGTACGATATGGGCTATAGCCCATGGTCCAAAATGATGAGAAACGAGGCTAACTTTTTTTTTCAAAATTTCAAAAAACATGGGCTATAACCCATCGTTTTTGTCATTTCGTCATTTTTTTCAAATCTTCAAAAATGATGAAAAACGGCGCGCTATAGTATGCCGTACGATATGGGCTTTAGCCCACGGTCCAAAATGATGAGAAACGAGGCTAACTTTTTTTTTCAAAATTTCAAAAAACATGGGCTATAACCCATCGTTTTTGTAATTTCGTCATTTTTTCCAAATCCTCAAAAATGATGAAAAACGGCGCGCTATAGTATGCCGTACGATATGGGCTATAGCCCACGGTCCAAAATGATGAGAAACGAGGCTAACTTTTTTTTTCAAAATTTCAAAAAACATGGGCTATAACCCATCGTTTTTGTAATTTCGTCATTTTTTTCAAATCCTCAAAAATGATGAAAAACGGCGCGCTATAGTATGCCGTACGATATGGGCTATAGCCCATGGTCCAAAATGATGAGAAACGAGGCTAACTTTTTTTTTCAAAATTTCAAAAAACATGGGCTATAACCCATCGTTTTTGTAATTTCGTCATTTTTTTCAAATCCTCAAAAATGATGAAAAACGGCGCGCTATAGTATGCCGTACGATATGGGCTATAGCCCACGGTCCAAAATGATGAGAAACGAGGCTAACTTTTTTTTTTTTAATTTCAAAAAACATGGGCTATAACCCATCGTTTTTGTAATTTCGTCATTTTTTTCAAATCCTCAAAAATGATGAAAAACGGCGCGCTATAGTATGCCGTACGATATGGGCTATAGCCCATGGTCCAAAATGATGAGAAACGAGGCTAACTTTTTTTTTCAAAATTTCAAAAAACATGGGCTATAACCCATCGTTTTTGTCATTTCGTCATTTTTTTCAAATCTTCAAAAATTATGAAAAACGGCGCGCTATAGTATGCCGTACGATATGGGCTATAGCCCACGGTCCAAAATGATGAGAAACGAGGCTAACTGTTTTTTTCAAAATTTCAAAAAACATGGGCTATAACCCATCGTTTTTGTAATTTCGTCATTTTTTTCAAATCTTCAAAAATGATGAAAAACGGCGCGCTATAGTATGCCGTACGATATGGGCTATAGCCCACGGTCCAAAATGATGAGAAACGAGGCTAACTTTTTTTTTCAAAATTTCAAAAAACATGGGCTATAACCCATCGTTTTTGTCATTTCGTCATTTTTTTCAAATCTTCAAAAATTATGAAAAACGGCGCGCTATAGTATGCCGTACGATATGGGCTATAGCCCACGGTCCAAAATGATGAGAAACGAGGCTAACTGTTTTTTTCAAAATTTCAAAAAACATGGGCTATAACCCATCGTTTTTGTCATTTCGTCATTTTTTTCAAATCTTCAAAAATGATGAAAAACGGCGCGCTATAGTATGCCGTACGATATGGGCTATAGCCCACGGTCCAAAATGATGAGAAACGAGGCTAACTTTTTTTTTCAAAATTTCAAAAAACATGGGCTATAACCCATCGTTTTTGTAATTTCGTCATTTTTTTCAAATCCTCAAAAATGATGAAAAACGGCGCGCTATAGTATGCCGTACGATATGGGCTATAGCCCACG
>NC_137862.1:11331829-11389329 GCF_963924005.1 Protomyctophum bolini | reverse complement strand
TACAGATGCCTGAGAACCCTGGCCCTGCTGGAGAGGAAAAGACACACAATGCATGAAGAGAAAAGAGATAGAGACGTATGCTATGAGCCAGGAAGGGAAACACGCTGTGTGAGGGCCAGAGGAAAGGGACGCACCGGTGACCTCAAATCAAAGATAGAAATTGTATTGTTATTTCCTTTGTTCCTAAGCCAGCTGCACTCGTAGCATTGTTCACCGCAAGCAATAGCAGGCGCTCAGCAGAAACAGTAACAGGAAGATCAATATGAGATAGAGGTTCATAATTACAACTATTGGATTCTGTTTTTTTTGTTTGTTTGTTTTTACTTTATACATTTGACACTTTATACATGAACCCCGATATACTGGCGCCATAATAGTTTCTTATACAGGAACCAGATATTTGCCCAATAACAATTTAGGCATTTATCAGACATATTTATATCAAACTATACACTATAGAGTGCTATGTCTTACATAAAGTGCTATTTAAATTACATAAGTTGAACCTATGCATACGCCTGTAGGAGGTCGAGGCTAGGGCAAGTACTACGGCAAGTGCTGTGGGCTAAGATGGAGTCTGAAGAGGTGTGTTTTCAGACTGCGGCATAAGGGGAGTGACATATGAGAATTTTGGACGGTTAAAAACCAGGGGAGCTGTGGCATTTTGGATCAATTGGAGAGGCCTAAGTGCGCATGCCGGTAGGCCAGTAGTCAAGTTTTGACATGACAGATGTCTGGATAAGGAGCTGGGCTGACTCCTGGGTGAGGAAGGGTCTGATTTGTCGAATGTTGTAGAATGTAAACCTACAGGATCGAGTGACGGCTGTAATGTGTGCTTTGAACGAGAGCTGACTGTCCAGGACATCACCATGCAAGGTTCCTGGCTGTTGTAACAGACGTTACCAAGGCGTTGTCTACGGAAATAGTTAGCTCCCGCATGGGGCAGGACTTGTTTGGGACCATAGTGTCCTATCTGTCGACATCAGCAAATGTCAACTTTAAAACCCAAACCACACCAAAGGGACAACACCGCTTTTAAGGTAAACCACACCAATGCAACTCATTGAGTTGCATTTGTGTGGTTTACCTTAAAAATCGTTTTGTCTTAACACGACCCCCCCTCACCCACACACACACACACACACACACACACACACACACACACACACACACACACACACACACACACACACACACACACACACACACACAGTGTCGCACACAGTCTATATAAATGCTTATTGGATTTTCTTTGTGAGTGTTGAGCCATGAACCAGCATTGACCCCTGCCCTGCATGTACAAAAAAGGGAGCCAAAACCTCCAGACATTTACTGGTCAACCAAATGGCTCCCACAGATTGTGTACCAACGTCCAGGCTGGCCAGTGGCAGATGGCCTAAATGAATACGTGACTGATGTCACTGTGCTCAGGAAGTCACATTCAACATAAAAGAGAGAGAGAGTTCATTTAACTCTGAGAGTGTAACCAAATGGAGCCGTAAGGGTCCATTTGGTTACATTTGTTTTGGTTACATCTGTACAGTGTACACTCTCAGTTTACAGATCTGTAAACTGACACTGATCATTTTATTGTGTATGTCCAATACCAGTACCAGTTTACTGTGTACGTCCAATTCAAGTACAGAAAAAATATCAAACCACTATTCCTATATATCGAACCAATAACCAAATTATAACTGAATAATCAAGAAACAAGGTTTTACATATATCTTTTCTTCTATCAATGAATCGAGATGATGATGGTTAATCAGGCAATTACTCTGACAATTAGTCAGATTAACCACTTAACCTATAGTATTATACTGCCAATCTATAAGCTCACAAGTTGCATGATGTATTGTGAGCTTGTAGAACCGCTTTTTTACCATTACAAATAAATAACTATTCTTTAATCGTAATCGAGGTTCAGGTTTACATTGTCAAGAGTGAAATGAACACTCAAGGACCTAAGGACTAGTACACAGCAAAACCCTCTCGTGGTTACATTTTTACACTCTCTGGGTTAAATGAATGGTGGTCAGGATTTGACTGTGTGTATAGCCTTTACAAACATCTCTCACCATGCTGCCCGCACCCCCCACCAGCACCCCCTTTCTCTCTGCCCTGCTAGTTCAGTGCAATTAAGCAAATGGGTCATTAATTAATCACCACAGGCAACAGGACACAAGAGGAGTGTTAAGCAGACAGGACAGATAGGACTGCAGTCCTGCAGAGACACACTATATACATACCTTTTGTTTGTTTGTTATTTCAAGCTTTTTAAAAGCCTATAAGTATAAAGGGTTAAAGCAGTTCAAACCGATTGTGATGCTATATATTAACAAATGTCAGTGGGAGGTTGTCTTTTTGAAACACAATAGCAAAAAGTAGCAATAAATAGCAGATCTATAAGCTAACAGCAATGCAACGTGTTGAGCTTGTTGGGCTTGTAGATCAAGATTTTTTTGCGTGACACCGTTGTACAGGAAATTATGAAATAGGGCTTATGGTGTCAATCAGACTAATCGATTTAATCAATTATAAAGAATCAATCAAATTTTTGGTATAGGCTACCGGTATACATATAATCAATACAACCTGTCCATACCCAAGGATATGCACACTCAAAGTATTTTCAGACTTTGGGTTATGCGCTGTGTACACAGTATGCTTAGTTATAGATTTTAGGAGAGGAGGCTGCTCATTTGATCGCCTGCCCCAGCCTATGTGATTTCTGGTATAGAGGGGCAGGTGCTGGAGAAAACAGTCGGATTGGTTCACCGATCTGAAACATGTAACATGTAAACATATTTCCCACCCCACGCTGGCTGGGGCCTGGGACCGTAACCGTGACAACAGAGCTGATCCCATAGGCTGGTGCTCCATAACTGTGCGTGACTACAGAGCCCATGGCTGCACATGCATGCATGCTCAGTAGCCTCGGTCCCAGGCTTACTCATCTGCGAAGAGTCACAACCTATGGCAGAAAGTTAACACTATCGGCGGAAGTGTCGGTTCGGAACATCCGTCACATGTATTTCCCCCGGATACAATGTTTTCCCGACCAATAACAACACTTTAAGCATTAACGCAATTTCCTTGCGCGGTACTTCCGCCAAAATCCCGCAACTTCCGCCCCACCAAAAATGATAGCGTCTACAGCGTAGGTCTTGCCCAGCGTGCATGCTCACTAACTTCCAAACTCCACAGAAGATAAAAGGATGCTGTTTGTGGCTGTCTTCCTAGGGCTAATATTCAATCCCAGTGTGCAAGTTCAGATCACTTGCTCAACTCACTGAGGAGAAAAACACAACACAACAGAACACAACACAACACAGGCCTGGGCCGTAGCTCAGCGGTCCAGGCGTCTTGGCTGGTAATCCAGTCTGGCAGTGTGCTGCGGGTTCGACTCCCAACAGCCTTTACTGCATGTCACCCCCCCCCCCCCCATCTCTCTCCACATTTCCTGTCAGCCTACTGTCTATCCCTCCATAAAGAATAAATAAAGGCGAAAGCCACAAAAAAAAACATAATAAGAAAACACAACACAACACAAACCTTTGACTTTTCAGAGAACCGAGCCCCCACTACACCACGAGTCTATGCGAAAAACGAAATGTCAAAGGATAATTAAAAGCAGATTGATCATTGATTTCAGTGTGTCAGGCTCTGGTGAATAGCAGCTTGGTTGGCAGGAAGTTTTAAACTTGAACAAGAAATTTTCCTCTAGGGCCTAGGCTATCAGGCGTTGCAAGAAAGTCTGATGATGTATGTCTTATCTACTGTATCTGATGATGTATGTCTTATCTACTGTATCTGATGAGGTATGTCTTATGTACTGTATCTGATGGAATTATCTACTGTATCTGATGGAATTATCTACTGTATCTGATGGCGGGCGGGAGAAACACTGATAGAAGAACGCTGACAAATCCTTCTTTTATAGGAAACACAAATAGGTAAGGCTATTATGCAGCATTCTAAAGAATAGTTTGATTGCTCTTAGATGTTAGAGGATTCCACGCTGAGGCATCACTCTGAGAGAGGGCCACGCTGAGGCATCACTCTGAGAGAGGGCCACACTGAGGCATCACTCTGAGAGAGGGCCACACTGAGGCATCACTCTGAGAGAGGGCCACGCTGAGGCATCACTCTGAGAGAGGGCCATGCCACACTGAGGCGTCACTCTGAGAGAGGGCCACACTGAGGCATCACTCTGAGAGAGGGCCACACTGAGGCATCACTCTGAGAGAGGGCCACACTGAGGCATCACTCTGAGAGAGGGCCACACTGAGGCATCACTCTGAGAGAGGGCCATGCCACACTGAGGCGTCACTCTGAGAGAGGGCCACGCTGAGGCATCACTCTGAGAGAGGGCCACACTGAGGCATCACTCTGAGAGAGGGCCACGCTGAGGCGTCACTCTGAGAGAGGGCCACGCCACGCTGAGGCGTCACTCTGAGAGAGGGCCACGCTGAGGCGTCACTCTGAGAGAGGGCCACGCTGAGGCGTCACTCTGAGAGAGGGCCACGCTGAGGCGTCACTCTGAGAGAGGGCCACGCTGAGGCGTCACTCTGAGAGAGGGCCACGCTGAGGCATCACTCTGAGAGAGGGCCACGCTGAGGCATCACTCTGAGAGAGGGCCACGCTGAGGCGTCACTCTGAGAGAGGGCCACACTGAGGCGTCACTCTGAGAGAGGGCCAGTTGCATCCAGTCCACATGCATTTTGCACAGTGCCTGCACTTTCCAAAGTGAATCTGTCATATCAGAGGGCAGCTACAAATCAATTCAAGACCCCACAAAGCTGGACAATCCATTAAAAGGGGTGTGTTCCCTTCACATAGGCACACAGATACGCACAAGCATGCGCACATGCACGATTGCACGTGCATGCACACATAGTAGATTTGGTCTGTCTCGAAACAGCGTGAGGCATCAATGAATAGTGCAACCCAGAGGGTGACAAAATGGTGATTAATGTTTAGGAAAAACATTATAAGCAGCCTAAAATATGCACCGCCTTCATTTCAGCTCTTCAAGCCATCGATCATCCCCATAATCAGCATAACTAGTCAACAAGTTACCGTAATGCAATGTCAGCATCTCTCCAGAAGATGGCAGACTTGACTTCAAATCATAAATAGGAGGGCAAGGGCAGGTGAAATAAATATAAATAAATTCTGACCAAATTCAACAGGAGAGAGAACTTTTTATTATCATGAATTAATCATTCATGAAAGGCCTATGTAATCCTGTGACATCACTTCCTTCAACTTGACCATTCAGTCCCACTTCTTGTAGAAAAATCTGCAAGGAGGAGAGTGGAGGTACATCTTCCTCACAGCACGGGACATCCCTTCATTCTCCATTCCTTCCTGCTCTCTCATCTTGTTGTCTGTCCGCAGGAAGGAGAGAGAGGCCGGGGGTCAGCTGACATAGAGGCCCAGGGGGTGGGGTGGGGGGTGTTAGCAAAAATGACACAGGAAGAGAGGTGTTGTTCCTCCTTGGTTTGTCGGGTTTTTGTCGCACTCGGCACCAACTGATCTGCCTGAGTTACAGAGCCAGGAAGGAAGAGGCCACCGACCCACTGGGTCTCACACAGGAGGCCCACTGCTGCGTGTGAGGGAGACAGTTGTGCCTATTCAACATCTAGAGTGGAGCTTCATGCTATTTAGTCAGAAATTACTATGGATAATAGCCCCTCTGCGCTGCCAATAGCCTTGAACACTGCAGAGAACAACAACATTATTTCTCTCTATAAAGCCCTGTACATTTCATTCACGTCATCATCAAGGATGATCTAAATGGTTGCTTACCAAAGCATTCCATTTCATATTCTGACAGTGCCGCTGGCGTCAGAACAAGATTTTTTTTATGAACTACTTTATATTGACTAAAATGATTCATGTGGTTGTGCGCCTGCACTTCTGTAATCAAATTGCTTCCCTTCATTAGGGAGATTACTCGGCGAGCCAGAGACAAGAGGGCGCATGCAGGACCAGAACGACTAGCCTACTGTAATTTCATTATAAAGGTTTTCTTGATCTGACGCTACACACAGAAGCGGGGATCACAGAACACTTTCTTTCTCTTTCATACACACATAGAGGTTTACACATAACATAGCCTAAATAGTGGCGCGCTACGAGCTTGTAGGTCTGCTATTTTTGAAAAATCGAAGAACGACTGACATAGAAACATAGCTTTTTCAGAAAACTGTCAGGATGTAGAAGACATTTTTTTAATCTGATCTCAGGTCAGAATCGGTTAATGCAAGAAACTGCTCTTTGTGGTCAATGATAGGATACGACTGGCCTTTCTGTCTAAGCAGCAGACAGACACATCCATTTCAGTTAATCACTGTCTCCACCGGGTGGCGCTGCAACCTTATAATCTAACATTCACTGAAAGGAACTGAGCAGTGGCTTTATTTCTGGTTAATGAAACAAGGCCCCACTTCCTCTATTTTGTGTTTGCTTTCACCGGGCCACATGACATAGAGACCAAACAAACCAAACAGCCACGCCCACACATGCCCCCACTGATGCTAATGTATAACATGAAATTGAAGGTCAATTCGGGTATGAGTGCACACGGCCGACCTGTAAATGAAATGTATGTATAGGCTATAAATGAAAACATTCCGACTCAATTTTCTCCTTCAACAGCCTCTATAAATCAGATGAAGGAGCAAACATGTCATCTCTAGAGCCCAGTTCACCGTGTGGGTAGTTAGTTGCTTATCGATCCCTGTGCTACAGTACCTGCACTGCGACCTGTGACCTCTGAACGCTGTGTAAGCAGCCATGTAACATACACCGAGCTGAGGGCAGAGCAGGGAATACCATGAAGGGGAGGGGAGGAGAGACGGCTCCTTAATTGGGCCACGTGTGGGGCCTCCGCCCAGATAGCCTTTCAATCTTTTCTGTATTTTCCTTAACACCCTGCCCTAGAGAGGTGTTTTCACGTGGATCACCAAACTCACAAACTCAAACAGTCGCCGGAGGACTCCTTGAAACCTAAGATTGCTAGCAATATAGTCACGAGTGTGCAGTATGTGTGTCACACACATACACACACACACACACACACACACACACACACACACACACACACACTAGGCAGGAGAATGGGGAAGAGGCCAAGTAAAGGCAAGATAAGGTGTATAAGAAAAGAGAGTTGTTTAGAGGTGAGAGAGAAACATATGCAGTCCATTGGCTCGATAGCCATTCTGCAGTTTGCTGCTATTAAGCTGCCTATATTGGCTCCATCCTTAGGGGGTCATCTGTCCTCTCTACAGCCTCAGTCACATTATAGCCCTGTCGTGGCCGTGTTAGTTTACACACATTTGCAAACAATACACGTAATACAAACAAACAAAACAGAAAAAATATAATATACCAGTAACCACCAGGTCCTATCGCCTTCAAATATGGGTGATCCAGCTCAAAGTCAGGATGTGAGAGGTCTGGTTCCCTCCTGTGCTCAGGTAATTACAGACTCGCTCATCCCCAGCAGTCAGAGGATATTGTTGCACTTTAAAATCCTAAGTGATAATTTAACTCTGAGAGCTATAGTGCATGAATGTAACCAAATGGAATATGGGTCCATTTCTACTGAGGGGCTCTTATCAATCATTATACAAGTTATATGAAATGTAAAATGACAACTGAATTTATGATATATATATATATATATATATAAGCCCCGAGCTGAATTAAAACAGTTGCACTGTGTTTGAAAGGCATTCGCTCGTCCACATATGATGTAAATTATCCTTTCATTGTCAATGGCATTTAATGTTTGTGTTCTGTTCAGACACATAACGTAAATTCTCCTTTCATTGTCCATGGCAAATGTGACATGACATATGTTGGGACAAAAAGCTGTTATATAGGAGGGGTTAGCGCCCCTCAATCATTGATAGGGACAGTACGTACTGTTTCCCCTATCATTGCAAGTCACGAACATTTTATTTTACTACCAAATCACATGGCACTTTCAGACCATAGTCCTACATACTTTAAATTAATGACACACAATATGATGTTATCTAATTTATGTGCTTTACCGGACAATAACAATCAATTTAATTTGGGAATCTATTATATTTGATTCTTCCCAAGACTGTCAAAAACAAGGATGCACATTCTGTAACTACTCCTGAAATATACAGCTGAACCATAGAGCTGAACGCAATAGTGTGAGTAGGATGTACGATAGACCTACTTGGGGAGTTGGTAGCATAGTTTGTAGAAGACAGATAGTAAAAATTGAGTCTCACAAAGCAGGATTAGAAAGTTAGCCAGATAATTGTAAAAAGGATTGTATTATCCTCGTAATACTGATCCCCCCCATCCACATCCAACCGATCAACTCCTAAACGAGTTACCCCGGGCCCTAACCCTAGTTACCCTCCCATCTAATTAACCTAAACACTGGATCAACACTGAGTTGATTTTACTGTGTAGGCTACTATTACTGTGAAAGCATGACTGAAGGTACACTGTGGTCTTATCTGAGATTTCACACTCACAAACAGGCGTTCACGCTCGCACAGAACATCACACATACAATTAAATTTCATGCAAATGCATGTACGTTTGTTTGTCCTCATATCGAGGGATTTATTGCATTCTAATAAGCATCAATGTGATTCAATACAGCAAGTTGGACTCATCGTCATGGAGTAATTCAAGACTCCTGAAATCTGTCCATACAGTGAGGAAATTGATTCAATATAGAAAAATACATTCATTGTTTTTGTTTATCATTATCATCACAGTAGATAACTGAATTTGAGAGCTTCGCCGTTAGAGATTAGACCAATCTTAGGAGACCTCTGAAATCATTTATATTATGTAAAGTTGCTCAGACAGAGGTAGACCTTACGGGCGGATTGTACTGCATTCAAGGTAATCCAAAGAGAAAGATATCCCTTTTATTTTTCTCACATCCTATATTGGTTGCTTAGACGATCAGTGGTTCTCAGGATGGGGTCTGCGGACCACACTTGAGAACCTCTGGTGTTGAGACCAAAATAATGGACCATTGGTCAGTCTCACGTTCTAAATAACCCTTCAATCACATGCCCTATCACATACGCCCACGATCTGAATGAAACAACTAGGCCTATTTAAGCAGACTGACACTCATTCTATATGTTCAACAACATACTCTCTCCACTACCACTACTGCCAGCTCACCAGTGACCAAACTCCCAGCCGCTAACCAGAACGGACGGTACAACAACCTATGGTAGTCGGTACCCTTTTTTTAACTGAGCGCTCGGCCCTAGCCGTTCTTGCATTCTTGTAATCGTTTTACTGAGGTTAAGGTTAGGAATAAGTTTAGGGTTAGGTTGGTATAGTTTTTACTAAGGTTAGGTTTAGGAATAGGGTTAGGTTTAGGCATAGTTTTACTGAGGTTACGTTTCCATAGTAGCATTCATTATAATCTTCTTATAATCTTATGTCAACATGTCACTCAATGCAGGTTCATATGTATTATAATGTTACTTAATAATAACTACCGGTACGCATATTTAATGTCTACCCTATTGGGGATGGGGTTCATATTATAATGTCTATGTAATAACTGTGTATCTTGCCTCTGTGTCAATCATGCTTGTGCAGATTGGTTCTGATGCATCACAGGAGTCGAGCCACACCTCCAAATACAATGCAGTTTTCATCTCAATGAGTGTCCTGACTGTATCCCATTAACTATTCATGAACAGAAATAAGTTCATTATTCATATATCAATACCTCAATGTCATATTGATTTGAACAAATCAAAACAAAAATAAACACATAAAGGAAGAATTATCCCCTCTTCAGCAGTCAATGTGCTTTATATATGCTCTGTCAAACACAATTGTCATGGAGCACTTAATGCAATTTATTGCATTGTCACTTTTGCCTGTGACTTTTTTAATAGGCCCATGGTTCTTTATTTACAGACTTTGGTTAATGGATCGTAAGTAAAGCACGTCATGACCTGGAATACGTCATTCATTCCTCCCAGTGCTATGCAGCCTTTCCAGTTTTGTTGGGTGTTTATAATTCTTGGATTAAAGAGCAATTGTACTGGAGTGGAGTGATTTTATTATTTTAAGGTCTTAAGTTACATGATCACAGGAAAATGCAAAGTCAAAGTGATTCTTTTTCTTATGGGAATTGCAGCTAGTTTAGGTTACTTAGCTTGCTAGTGTTGTATCATGTGTCAACATGTCAACATTCAATACTCTGCTATACTTTCTCCAAGAACACTGAAAAAGGTTCTGGTAGAGTGAACATTCTGAATGAATAGAAATTTAAAAATCTTCTGGCACTGGTATTAGCATGTGCAAGGCCGTCTGAGTGCCACTTTCAGAACACACCCAACAATAAGAAACTTTGCATCTGAGGAAATGTCATGAAAATGTCATGACGTACTACTAGGAAACAGTCAGCCTTATGCTTTTACACTCATAGTTAAATTAACACAGGATTTTACTGTGTATGAGCTGAAGAATTCAAAGACTCGTAATTCCTTACATTTTCAACTAGCATGCCTGTTTTGCAAGACGGACATTATTTGCAGCTGATTTCATTCTGCCAGACAATAACAATCTACGCCCCCCAAAAACAGTGAATACATTTGAAAGCCTGTGATGTGGTTTACAGCTGTTGCCTTTGGTCCTGTAAGTCTCCCTCAAAGCCTCTGTTGTCATAGTGATGCGGTTGTCTCCTGGGGTCAGGGGTTGGTGGGTCAGTCAGTGGCACCTCATACAGGGGCTCCCCTCCCGACACTGTAACCACAGTGACATCTAGTGGTGACGAGGATGAGTTGACCTCCTGCTTCTCCTCCTCCGCCTCCACTCCCAGGGCCTTGAGGATGTCGCACTTGCACATGGGGCAGGTCCTCTTCTCCAGCAGCCATGGCTCGATGCAGGCCTTGTGAAAGATGTGTCCGCACGTCAGCACCGTCACCAGCTCCCCCGCCTTGTAGCCGTCGATGCAAATAGCACAGGTGTGAAGGTCTGACGCCGTCTCCTCGTCCCCTCTCTTCATGGTTCGGACCTCCAGCTGGCGGATCGCTTTCTTCGCCTCATTCTTCAGCCTCCGGTCGGAGGTCCTCTGCACCCGCATATTGTGGAGCCGGTGGGCAGAGATGAACACAAAGTAGGCGATAGATGCGGCGGTTACAATGAAGAAGGCGATGGACAGGAAGTATAGCCAATACGTGTCCATCCAGGGTCCGTGGGCGCTGCCGGGCTCAATGACCATCCTGACTTCAAGGCCCCTTTTCACAAAGTTCACGATCTCCATGCCTGGAACGTTACCGATCATGATGGCTACAATACCGGTAGCGTCAGAATGTGCCATGTTCGTTGTCCTGTTTCCAGTCCCGTCCTCATTGTACAGCACCACGGCAGCCGCTCCCTGCCGCTTGGCGGCGTTTATTTTCTCGCTGAAGGTGCAGTTACCTCTCTTGATCAGAGCAATCCATGGGGGTGAGCTGGCATTGCGGTTGTTGAAGGGTTCTTGGCCACAGCCCATGGGGTCCGAGCTCGGCAACGTCACAATGCCCGCTTCTCCCTGCAGGGGAGAGTTGCGGCCATACAGTCCACATTCGCAGTATCGGTTCACAGTCTTATTGCTCTGGTTGTCGTAAAAGCTGATATCCACCAAGGCAGTCCAGAACAACAGGGCTGCCGAACGCTGAACGAGCCCCAAAAAGCACACCACCAACAGAAGATGTAGCTCTGTCTTCTTAGCCATGGCAGTGCTCTCTTCCTCAGAACAACAACATGAAGCAGTCTATCGGGGTTTCTTTGGCTCGCAGGAGTAGTCCCTTGTCAATTCCAGTTCCTGTTTGTCTGTTCTACAGCGATCCGACTGCTGCTCAGTTTCACTCTACCTGCTGTCAACGGTAATCTGATATGAGCCTTTGGTAACATAACACGGACTTTGCGTCAGCCACTCACCTCTCCTTATCTGCCTGAACCTTGAACACTGAGCACTCCTCTCTCTGAGAGGGCAGGGTGCTGGAATTTAACAAGTTGAAGTACACAAAACACATACAGTTCCCGACAGCCAAGGCACAGCATACAATAACGGACAGATAAGAAATTGATAAGGACAATTTCATGGGCATAGGTCAGAAAGACAAAGAGTAGCTCAACTCAAGTGAAACAAATAAAAGCTGTTTACTTTTCCATTTGTCATGATGAGAAGGGAAGAAACTCTTCCTGTTTTTCAGGTTTTGCTGGTTCCTCTTTGCTTTCTCCTCCCCTCTTTTACAGTGACTGTCATAAACACCAGCTGAGATGCAGTTAAATGAATTCAAAGTGCACAATGCAACAAGGGCAGTACTTCCCCCGTAGTACTACAGACCAATACGCACATTATCCTAAAAGAGAAAGAGTTAGTTTACCCTGGCCTGTATGGACAGACATATATCAAACTGCGCCTGTATGCTACTGTAACAAAATACACTGATGTGTGCACGCACACCAGCTGGCGGGTCGCACGTACGCACGAACGCACGAACGCACGTATGCACACACACACACACGCACACACACACACACACACGTGTTATAATGTGACAAATCCCCATACATGGGGAAAGCCTCCATAAATAGTGCCAGTAAATCAGGGATCATATCATAGAAAATGCGACGTGCTGTCGCAATTAAGCCCATATATGGAGATCCCTGATGTCATCAATATTATGGATATATGTCAGCACCTGTCATTGATATATATATGTCAGCATGTCAGCATGTTGATCCTTCACCATCCTTCCTCTTCGATGTTTCCCTTTTGACTGATACCTGTCCATTTAAACTCTAGACTAGACGGGCCTGCCCCAAAGTTATTTGTGCAGCCGCGCCCAGCGAAAACTAGAGCTCTCAACAGGCCCGAAGATTAAGGCACAGCCCTACCTGGGCCCTCATCAAACCCTGTACACTCAAGACACTGCCACCGCTGCCACCCTTAAATCTCCATATATATGGAGCTGACCTAGCTGTTCTGACATTCCATATGTTGATCTGACCTCATCAAACCCTGTACACTCAAGACATGCTCCATATATGGCCAGTGCACTGGCGAGGTCGCTTCTCGCCCCCCAGTTTTCTTGAAATCATCAATTCATTTTAGTAGTTGTATCTATCTGCCCAGTCAGTCAATTCTTTGTATGATTTAAAAGCAAACACTGCCACCTACTGGTTGCTTATGGAGTGTCAGAAATCTCCATCTCCATATTTTAACTTTATTTTCCATAAATGAATGCCCTTGATCATACTACAGGCTACAGCATCACACAAAAGTAGCATATCCACACACTTGAGCCTGTAGATCTGCTACTTTTGCTTTCAAAATCTATTCTCCACACCCAACACAAAAAACACGCATTTCAGAGCAGAATTAGGACGATACCCACTCATACTGGCCTGACAGAAAACCCACTGAAACCAAATTATAAGAGAAAACCCATACAGGACCACAATGGAAAGTCCCCATGACTTTTTTGTGTAATCTTTTAGCCCAAATGTATGACTGACTGTACTCAAATTAGAACGCTATCATGGTTCAGAGAATAGTGTGTGGCCCCTTTTCCACCAAAATAACTTTGGTTCTACAACTGGTAACGTCCTAGAATAGATTCTTGGAAACTTGGTGTTTTCATGCACCGCCGGACATCTTTTGGTTCCAGTTCAGAAACAACTTTTAGGGCGCTGAACCAGTTCATTTTCAGTGGAAAGAAATAACTGAAGAGGTTCAACTGGTCGACAAAAACACCTTGAAGACCTTAACAGGAGCCCTCGTACAAGGTTTCTTTGACTATGCATCCACCTCCTGGTACCACAGCACCTCAAAGGCCCTTAAAACAAGGCTCCAGACCTCCCAAAACAAACTGGTCAGGCTCCTACTTGGCCTCACCCCCCGAACCCACCTCACCCCTGCCCACTTTGACAGGCTGGGATGGCTTAGGGTCGACGACAGAGTACAGCATCTTGCAATGGGTCTGGTCCACAAGATTAGATACACCACCAAGATACCCATGTACCTGTCTAAATACTTCCTTAATGTAAACGAAGTCCACACCCACAACACCAGAGGGAGTGCAACAAACCATGTACAACCCAGATTCGGCACAAACAAGGGACTAAATTCTTTTCGCTCCTATGCGACCAAAATGTGGAACGCCCTACCAACAGTCATTAAGACATGTGAATCCCTTGGCTCCTTCAAAACTGCTCTCAAAGGGCACCTACGGATGGCTGCAATTCGAAACTGGCCTCTGTAAAAGCTGAATTTTTATCTGGATTGTACTATGTTTTTGTATGGACGTGGTGTTGGGTGCCTGCACATATGCACACATGGCATCAACGCATGGTGTTGTGTGCAGGCGCCCTACACTCTGTCTTTGTACTATGGATTGTACTATGTTTTTGTATGGACGTGGTGTTGGGTGCCTGCACATATGCACACATGGCATCAACGCATGGTGTTGTGTGCAGGCGCCCTACACTCTGTCTTTCGTTTTCTTTTATCCCCCTGTTCCCCTCACTGTATATATATTTTTTTCCCTTTTCGCTTCCTATATGATGAATTCCTGTTCTGTTCTTTAACTACATAGAAGTGTCTATTTGTTCGTCTCTAAATGTTTTGATGAATTGAACAATGTGGACCCTGTTGTAAACAAGTGTAAGGCTTAATTGGGTCGTCCACTCACAGTTAACAGTCTTTGTATTGAGTTTGTGCTTGAAATGTACTGTAATTCTGCAAACTGTTAATAAAGATTTCAATCAATCAATCAATCAACATTGCATTGTGAACATTGCATTGTGAATGAGCCAAAACAAGGAACAAGGAAATCCTGTATTGTGTACAGACTCAGTGGATATGTACACACAAGCATACTGTACACACACTTATTGTTCTCGCAAACAAGAAAGGCTGCCACAGGCAGACCTGGCTCCAAAGAGAAGACAGCTGCAATTACTAACAGTGTACTGCACTGTACCAAGACATCAGAGACACTATACTTCCCACAGATTAAAAATACTTAACAGAGCTTGAAAACGTGACTAATAAGGAAAAGCTCATCTCTGCTGGGTGATGTACAACAATGTGCAAACACAGCAGCAATGTGTGAGCTGCTCAGCACATGGAGAAGGGTGTCCAATGGAATACAAGCACCTTAAAGAATTCTAGCACTATCTGAACCATGCTGATCTCTACATAGAACTACTGTACATACAAAACAGGCAAATACCATTAAACACAATTGCAAATGTGACACAGCTCTGTTCTCATGTGTTTATTCTATTTAAGATTAAGTAAGTAAGTAAGATGCCTGAGGACGAGGTCAAGTGCACGCATCCGCCTGGGTGACAGCAGACTCCAGACTGCTGGGCAAGCGCTGTCGCAATAAAAGGGTTCATTTCAATGATGTAGTGAGGAGCATTAATAGAACATAGACCAATATCTCTTTAAGGATAGCATCTTCTTTAGGTAGGCCTACTATTCAAATTGTGGCAAATTATTATGCAAATTGAGCATGATCGTTCCCCTGTACACTGCATTGTGTACATGACCGTGCAGTGTGCACTGTGCAGTAACATGTATTGTAGGCTAAGCTCACATAAAAACACCACAAGGGGGTGCCATTTGCCCACTCTTGTGTCTTACATATTGGTCAATAAAATGATATAGCCTAGCCTCTCTCAGCAAACAGGTTGGGTTGATTTTTGTTTCTGTATCTTATCCAGTATGTGAGGGAAGACTAGCAGTTAACCAACGCCTTCGAGCAGTGATAAAGCCAGATCATTAAAGCATTTTAAACAAAGTCTGATATAGGGCACTAATTAAGGCTAGCCTTGCTGTTTTGTTTGCCAAAATGTAGCCCAAAGCATTCAAAGTTCAAACAGATATAGGAAACATTACTGTTTATTTTTATGTTTAAAGTATAGGCTAATTATAATATATTATATATATATATATTATTTATAAACTTACCACTTTCCACCGTGAAGTCATTCAAATGTAGGCTACATGTGCGAAGTTATGCTAACCGATGATCACCCCACTGATCAAATCCATGTTGTGTTCCAGCCAGGACCCGTGTCTGTGTTATGAAAAAGGGGAGCACTAATTTTGAGGCATGCCTGGACACATGCCTGAGCCCTGGACACATCCCTGGGATCACCCCTTATTGGTTACGTCAGTAAGCACTTAAAACTTTGTCTTATCTTTATTCAGTATTCTTTTTTTCACCACTTAATACGTTTGAGGGTTTTTTTCTTCATAAAGTGCTTTTCATGGTTTCGTCCTCAAAGTATTCGCAGTTTTTGTATTGACCTGTTCTTTCATTTGAAATGTACGTACCCATTCTACATACTGTGAAATAACATTATCAATCAATCAATGGAGATGGCCTTTTCAAAAGCACATGAACAGTCGTTCCCATATAAGACGTGATCACCTTTTATGTTCTGTTCCTGTACCATGGGGTATTAACAAGACTGGAGTGTTCAAGCCAAGCGGAATGACTGCATCTCGTGATCCCCCCATTCTTGGTAGTAGCCTACAGACCTTTAAAAGATGCTCCCCCTAATAATCTCTTTTGCAGCTCGTAGTGTAGTGGTAGATGCACGTTTTTACTGGCAGCTGTTTTAAGTTTGCCAGGCTTTGAAACAATCAAATGAGTCCTAAAGACAAATATACGTCCAACGTTTTAATCAAATAACCATGAATCAAGCGACGCACAAGAAGAGAAAGGATTTTATACCTTATTTTTTGGGTTTGACATTAATTTCTTATGGCACAATTCATCTTGTATCATTCACTGCAACATCAGCACAAGCAACCTCGCATAGCAGGGTGCGTCGGGCTCTTGGTAAGATTGTTTTTGGTGTGAATTATAAATGGTGCCTTTGAAGTATGACATGTTAACTGTACGCTTTGTAGCAGGACAAAGTCTACGGAAACTTTTGCAATATCTGGGGTTCTTTCTTGGAATAGCATACCTTTAACATTATAAAGCACTACGTGTTTCACTGTTACCCACTATGTTGAACAGATATACGCAGTAGCTTATGAATATGTAGTAGACTATGGGACTGAAATTATTACCTGCATTGTTGTTGTTTTCTATTTACAAAATAGCTAAAAGGGAAAACAACAAATAAGTTACCAAAAAGTAGCCCCTTCTTTGAATTCACTATAAAACCCAAATAATATTGTGGTTGCAAATTAACAAGGTTTTCTTTATTCATTATTACATTTTGTTTTTTAATTGTGTTGCCATGCTTATCAGCCATGCTACTGTTATTTCAGAAAATGAGACAGAATGCATTGCACCACAGTCATCTGAGTTTCCAGATGGCTTCTTCACACTACAAGAAAGAAAGGATGGAGGACTTGTCATATATTTCATGATCATTTTCTACATGTTCTTAGCTGTTGCAATAGTGTGTGATGATTACTTTCTTCCATCCCTGGAAGTTATCAGTGAGCGTAAGTAACATGCACAAATAGTATAGCATCTATTGTACAACTATAACTATAAACTATGAATAATACTTTATTATTTGGCAGAACAATATAATACCGTATATTCCAAAGCATGTAACCTTATACCTAATAATATAGTCTTCAAACGTACAAAATGTGACTTTACTTTCGAATTGCCAATACATATA
Organism: Protomyctophum bolini; assembly: GCF_963924005.1. Classification (NCBI taxonomy): domain Eukaryota; kingdom Metazoa; phylum Chordata; class Actinopteri; order Myctophiformes; family Myctophidae; genus Protomyctophum; species Protomyctophum bolini. Next base: position 11,371,626 of record NC_137862.1, on the reverse strand, counting down.
TTCAATTTGCAAATTATTTGCATTATTAAATTGAAAGGGACTTTCAGTAAGATTACAGTTCACTCAATGTATTTCTACTTATACCTAAGTAGCCTACTTCTGGCAATGTTTATGGCTACATGTGGTTCACAACTATCAACTCATTTGTGTCTCTCCCATGCAGGCCTGGGTTTGTCTCAGGATGTAGCAGGGGCAACATTCATGGCAGCTGGAAGCTCTGCACCGGAGTTGGTCACAGCCTTTCTGGGTGAGCAGCATCAAATAGTTTCTCTACAAACCCAGAGAAGCGACCTCGCACTAAAGGGTGACGTCGCGTGCACGCATCTGCCAGGGTGACGGCAGACTGCTGGGCGAGTGCTGGCGCTTTGGCATGGGGGGGTCAGATCAACATATGGAATTAATTCTGTACAGGGTGTACAGGGTTTGATGAGGTCAGATCAACATAATGGAATGTCAGAACAGGTCAGCTCCATATATGGAGATCTAAGGGTGGCAGCGCGGGCAGTGTCTTGAGTGTACAGGGTTTGATGAGGTCTGGCCATATAGAGCGTGTCTTGAGTGTACAGGGTTTGATGAGGTCAAATCAACATTATGCAATGTCAGAACAGGTCAGCTTGTGTCTTGAGTGTACAGGGTTTGATGAGGGCCCAGGTAGGGCCGGGCCTGTTGAGAACTCTACTAATAACTTTGGGGCGGGCTCGTCTAGAGTTTGAATAGATCAGTCAAAAGGGAGACATTAAAGAGGAATGACGGTGGGGAGGGATCAACATATTTGTAACAGGTCAGCTCCATATATGGAGATCTAAGGGTTTGAGGTCAGTTGCTGGCTGGCTATGCAGATCTAGGTGATGATCCAGTCTTCTCAGGGTTTGATGAGGTCAGTGTCGTGATGGGAAATTAAGGTTTTCATATTAAACTGCGACCTATGATCGCAATAATGAGCTCCATTGGCATCAGTGAAATCAACAATTCCAGTATACCAGTACAATACTAGTAAGACGGCCTAGCTCTGTTGTTTCTGAAACTTCTTAATACGTAATAATAATATCTTCACTCAAGACACTGCCCCCGCTGCCACCCTTAGATGGCCATATATCAGGTTTTCATAGTAAACTGGGACCTAAGGGTGCATAAAGGGGCGGACCGGAAGCCTTCACTGATTTACTGATTTCAGTCCTCAAGCCCTCGCGGCCTTCACATGAATGCGCACCTCAGTGAGTCAGTAAGGGAGCGGATTGGGCCATTATTAATGAACAGAGCATTCAAATACAGCACAATAAGTGTGTAAATTATATAGCCTATTGATTAATTCTGTGAAGATCCTTTATTCTGCAGCATTTGTTAGTGTCATCTTCAGTACCTTGTCTTAAGTTACATTCATCCAGATGTTGTTTTATTCATCAGGTGTTTTTGTAACAAAGGGAGACATTGGAGTAAGCACCATTGTGGGATCAGCAGTCTACAACCTCTTAGGAATCTGTGCTGCCTGTGGACTTCTGACCTCTGCAGTATGTTCACAATCTCTCTATCTCTCTCTCTCTCTCTCGCACACACATGCACACCCACACACACATTTGAATTTATTTTATATCCCTATGGGGACCAAAAAAGTCGTTAGCAGCCCCTCAACCTTACCCATAAATGTCTAATCTTGTGTCACCTAATCCAAATCACAACCTGAATCTTTTACTACTACACACACACAAAATTCAGAGAAATATTGCCTAACAATAAAATATGCAAGACCGTGACCATTTTCTAGGTCAAGGTATAAGGATCATTGTGTACGTTTCACTGTGTGAACTGTATAAACCATAATAAAGAATTGTGTAATTTCCTTTCTCAGGTGGGTCGCCTCACCTGTTGGCCACTATTCAGGGACTGCCTGGCCTACGGCATTAGTGTTTCTGCTGTTATTGCCATCATTTCTGATAACAAGGTGTACTGGTGAGTCAGACTCAAATTGCACAGTAATTGCTTCAACACACACACACACACACACACACACACACACACACACACACTGTGCTCTGTGCTGTAAACACTAGCTAGAGCAGCACAATTTTGTTTGTTATGATAAGCTTTTCTTTTTTTTAATGTTTTTTTTGTGGCTTTTGCCTTATTTTATATTTTTATGGAGGACAGACAGTAAGTAGGCTGACAGGAAATTGGGAGAGAGATGGGGGGGAAGACATGCAGTAAAGGCCGTCGGGATCGGGAGTCGAACCCACGGCACACTGCCAGACTGGATTACCAGCCAAGGTGCCTGGACCGCTGAGCATGGCCCAGGCCGATAAGCTTTTTCATGTTATTGAATGATCACCCTGCCCACAGCAATATGTAAAAGCGAATGATAGCCCTTTGTTTGTTTGTCAGCATTCTCAGCAAGAAGACTGGGGAAGAAATGGGCATATATTTTCATGAAACTCAAGGGGTTGCTCTGAAAAGATTATTAGAATCAAACTGGCCAAATGTATGTTTCACAATCGAGAGACTTACTGTATAACAAGAGGTAGAGAGAATACGGTAATGCCTGGGCACTTCAGGAGAGACCACCCAAATAAAATGCTGGAGTACTCGACTGGTCTGCACTCTGCACACATGTATTATCTTGCAGGGGTGACATTTTGACTAGCGTCTTCCTCAGAGTATAACAATAGTTGTTGTGTACACTGTACATTAGTTCAACTTATACAGTTACAACTTTAATTATTATTATTCATGTTGTAGGTATGATGCTGCCTGTCTCCTGCTGGTGTATGGGGTCTACATCGTGGTACTGTGTTTTGATCTCCGCATCAGTGATTTTGTGCTGAGGAAGTTCAGCCCTTGCTGCCCTTGCTCCTGTCTGGATAAGAAGTATGGGGAGCAAATCGAGACACAACCTCTGATGGGCTGGAATAACGACACCACTCTCAGGGTCCACAGACGATCTAGATCAGACAGCGGAATCTTCCAGGATGACTCCGGTTACTCCAACCTCTCCCTTAGCCTGCACGGTCTGAATGAGATTCCTGAAGGTTAGATGGCAACTTATACTGTACGGCAGTGATACTCAACCTCAGGCCCGCGGGCCACATCAGGCCCGCGGGACCATTATGACTGGCCCACCAATGAAAATCTAAAAAAAAGAAGAAAAATAAATCTGGAAAATGAAATAAAAATAAATAAATCTGAATGAAGTTATCTTTAATTACATTATTATAAGTAATACTATTAGAGTTGTACTATTACTCGAACGAAAATAAAAGCTTGGGGGGGGGGGGGGGAGATGCAATGCAAATGAAAGACATATACTGTGTATCCCTATTCCCTGACATAATTTTATAGCTAAACGGACAGAATTCTATTTTATTTGAATGATGAAACCCAGCTGCCATTAATAGTTGGAAATGGAAATTGCGGAAATGGTGGAAATGGAAATTGCGGAAATTGCGTAAATGGAAATTGCGGAAATTGTAATTGCGTAAATGGTGGAAATGGAAATTGCGGAAATGCGGAAATGGAAATTGCGGAAATGGTAATTGCGGAAATGGTGGAAATGGAAATTGAGGAAATTGCGGAAATGGAAATTGCGGAAATTGCAGGCATTAATTAGGCTCTGTCTGTCTGTCTGTCTGCCCCACTGCCTCCCCATTTCACAGTACATAAAAGCGTTTTTGCAGTGCCTGAGCACGACTTCAAGCGGGTTCTCTGGGTGCTGTCTCTGCCTGTTATTGCTCTACTTTTCCTCACCATCCCCGATTGCAGAAGGAGATTCTGGAAGTCGTGGTTCATGATGACCTTCTTCATGTCAGCTGTCTGGATCTCAGCGTTCACATATATGCTTGTGTGGATGGTCACCATTGTTGGTAATTGTATTGTTTTGTTTTAATCCATCATTCGGTGATGACATTGTTTCAATGAATTCTCTCTCTGGATTTGAATTTATATGAAATCTGTTTTTAGCCTTCCAGGACACATATCTCTGTTTCCCTGCAGGACTGTTGGAGTCATGTTTTGTCCAACATTTATATGAAACATTTCATAATGTGACCACTTTTATCTTTTCCTCTCATCAAGTGTGTTCAGTCATTCACTAACTCATGTAACCCCTGCATTACTACTGCATGTTTGAAACTTGTGAGAAACACATTGATATTTAGAGTAGAATCACATGTTGGTCTGCTGGGTAATTCCTGGGATGCCATTGTCCTCGAGAGTTAGGGGATAGTGTGTAGCTCCAGTGAGCTGTGCACACTATGCAGGCATCAGCCCAGCAAGCCACAGTAGGATTAGGGCCTGCCGCCTGCCTCAGCCCCAAGGCAACAGTCATGTGAGCCAGGGGTTTGTGTATGCTCAACAGTCATGGGAAGAGTTTACCTCCCAGTACAAGAGAAAGTAACTGTAAACCTGACCATAAGATCAGCCTGGAAGGGAAGCCTCATCATGTGACGCTAGTAGAGCTATTACAGTATAATGGGATTATTATTCCATAGTCGTCAGAAAGGCTCACATGGATAAAAGTCAAGTCGTGTGGAGGACAGGGTAGAACAGGTACTATGAATTCCCAGTCCTTGGAAAGCAAGTCAGTAATAGTATTTGATTTGTGTTTTAGCATTGTTGCCTGCAGCTGTGATGTGTTAATATCACATAGGCACACATGTACGGGAGGACCAATAGTTGGTGTTGAAATAACATATCTTAAAAATTCATTTACAGTATAGTATTATAGTACATGAGACTATAATAGTCAAGATTATCTTTGCCCAGCTGTTTTTTTTGTCTATTGTATATACAGGAGAGACCCTTGGCATCCCTGATACAGTGATGGGGCTGACACTGTTGGCTGCTGGGACTAGTATACCTGACACTATAGCAAGTGTTATGGTGGCTAGAGAAGGTAACAGTTTCACTGTGTTTAACCCATTAAACCCAGGAAAGCATCTGTGTCATTTTAGATTTTCAAAAAACTCCTAATCCTGAAGATTTACAGTGGTTTGATTCCCAAAAATAGCAGATATACAAGCTCACAGCGTGTCATTTCATGTACATCTGGTATTTTTTTAAAATCTTGAAAGTGTTTTTTTGTGAATTGTGAATACTTTTTATTTTTTACACAAATCTTCTCTTGTGGGGGTTAATCAGCGTCAAATTATACTTGGAAATCCTATTCAGACTAGTTAATGGCAGGCAAAAACTGTTTGCATATTTTTCGCTGACAATAGTGACCAAATATGAACATGGTGCTATTCAGTGGCATTTTATTTTGTATTTAATGCTAATTTTGCAGGTTAGATGGACTGAACATAAAACCCTGCTCCACCTAGTCAGATAAATCCTTATCTGGGTAGACAACCACTAGATGGCAACATCATTTTTTTTATCGCTGAAAAGCAGTTGCTCCTTAAAGTGCCTTGGGACTGGTAAATTAGTACAGTTTATGCTTAGTAATCAGTTCATGGTTGGTAACTACTAACCAATCATGAGTAAAGTCAGTAAACAGCCTGGAGTACTTACTTTTGGAACACTCATTAAGTGATAAGGGGGAAAAAGTCCAATAGATTTCTGAATGGATAAGGAAAAAAATGTCTAATAGATTTCTGAATGGAACATATTATTTATAACCTGCCGTTATCTGTTCTGCAGGGAAAGCTGACATGGCCATGTCCAACATCGTGGGCTCTAATGTGTTTGACATGCTGTGTCTGGGACTGCCCTGGTTCATCAAGACTGTATTTGTAGACACCGTTAATCCGGTAGAGGTCAACAGCACTGGGCTGGTTTTCATCGCAGCCACACTCCTCTTTTCCATCGCCTTCCTCTTCATAGCAGTCCATGTGAACGGATGGAAGCTAGACTGGAAGCTGGGAATTGTTTCACTCTTCTGCTACATTCTCTTTGCCACTTTCGCCATCCTGTATGAGCTCGGAATTATTGGAAATAATAACCCCATCAGACTATGCAGCGACTGAAGCAGGACCAGAGCGAACCATACAAAGACAACTCCATAACACTAAACAACACAAAATGCCAAGCGTGCCGGTAGCCGAGGGGTTAAGGCACAGTGAGTTTTGATTCCAGAGCACAGCAGACTTGCTGCATGTCACTGCCAGACTCTATCCCCGTTTCCTGTCATTTCACTGTGGACTATCAATGAAGGCAGAAAAAGCCTAATAAATATCTAAAATATCTAAAACTAATTTGTCAGTCACTACCATGTGCGCTGGTGTTATTTGACAATAGAAGTCAAATTATATTATTATACACAGTATAATTGTACACACCTGTACCAATCTTAAGATGATTTAAGTATTGCTACAGTATAAGGACTTGCTTCAGAAATAGACCTATAGCTCATCTGCTTGATGAGTGAATGACCCAAAACTGACCACTCAGGAAATAATAAAAATGTGCCCAATAAAGTCATGTGATGTGTCGCTATGTCAAGTCAATGAGTGAGAAACACATAAAGGAGTATCACCCAAGTAATCCTCATAAGCTTTTTATGAGCAGACTGCCCTTGTTGTAAGGAAAGGTGCACACAGAGCCATAAATAGAGAAATCCTAAAGTTTCTATTGCCTTAAATTGCCTGACTGGTCAATATAGAATGACTCAGGATCCATGCTGATCAGTCCCCCATCCTGTTTCACCATGTTTTCATTATGTTATGCAAATGTGCCAACATCAATAATGAAAGGCATTTTGGTGAATACATATTCCAGCTAATTTTATGTTATACTATATCGATCAACATAATAGATAACTTAATCTTATGGTCAATAAAAAATATGCTGGGAAGATGACTAACCAAGACTTTACAAGCAGCCGGTTTAAAAATTAAAAGGTTTATTGATCAAATAAATGCATTGCCCCACAAATTAAAAAGAGTTTACAAAAAGATACAAGAAAAAAAAAAGGAAAAAAAACTGACATATAAACAAAAGTTTGGAAAAGCGGTGGACAAAATGGACATAATTATGGAATAAGTGTTTTTAAAACAAAACAAAACCTCCTTGGTGAGGGCTTTGAAAGTGATCGCCCATTCCTCAGTTACTCTGAGGGCCCTAGGCGTTGCGATCTATACGGACATCCACCTCTCTACCGTTTATCTTCGTTCCATTCATCATCCTACAGGCCTGCTCGGCACTCTCCGGAGAATCAAACCTCACCGTCCCACAGCCTTTTGACCTTCCGTTCTCCATCTTAATTTCTGCAAACATTACCTGGCCTGCAGTGCAGATGGACAGAGGAAGGAGAGTAGATGATTCAATTTGCTGGTTGTTCAAGAGCGCAACTAAACATACATCTCACAAGTGTGGCTCTTTTGGACATCTTGTGATCTCCGTCAATGTCAGCAGGAACCGAGTCAATTCTTGAGTCATGCAAATGTATCAACTTGTACAAAATAGATTCATGTTAGATTGAGTAGAAGACATACCACAGTGGCTGAAATTCTCCTTCAGCTTTTGCCAAGTGAGGTCATAAGACAGCTGTGACAAAAACAAAAACAAGCCATAGTAAATACATAGTAAGAGATCGCTCTACACTTTAGTCCTTTCACCTTTCTATTTGACTAGACAACCCCTTATTAACTCGTGTGGACATATTATATTTTCTATTCAAAACCACATGCAGACATTTCTACACTAAAAGTTATCCTACGTTAGATCTAGTCTAGCCTCGGAAATGGAGGAAAAAAAAGGTCTGGGGCCGAGTCCACTTCAATTCTCATAAGTCTCTTTCTCTCTCTCTCTCTCTCTCTCTAATTAATTAGTCTTATGTCCAGCAGCTGTGCCTAATTCTGGGAGCTGCCTATGCCATAAAAAGCATAGGTGAATTCCAGTCTAGTTCTAGTCGAAATCACGTATAGAAATATCTCCACTTACATTTCGCGCAAAGATTGTACAGCCCCCTCCCTTGGATCCAGAGCTTCTGTTGACCATGCCTCCTCCCCCATAATCTCCAAAGCCACGGTTCATCTCCATTCCTGACATGCCCATACGGTCAAAACTGGTGCCCATACGGTCCATTGCCATATTTCCCATTCCACCACCTACAACAGATACACACTCACAATAAGAACGCATCTTCTGTGTTCTGTAGTGCTACTAGTGCAGCTTATAAAAATGCAGCACAAAAAAAATGTCTAACCATTTTGACTTGTCAAACCTACTAATAAAAAAATGCACTAACCCATCTGCATCCTCATTAAATGACATTTTTACTATTTGAGCTCAACTATGTCATACCAATTAATGCCGTGTAAATTACATCTGTGAATTTTGTTTACAGCATGGCTGCTCATGGCTAAACACACTGAATCCAATAGTGCCGACTTGGAATCAGCCAATAATGACAGATAGTGTAGTCATGAAGTGAGTAATATTTAGAAGATAACTGTTACATTGTGGACTCCTGTATTCTAATATTGAATCCAAGCCCACAATGCCTTAGCAGACACTCAGCATTATGGTTCTTTTTCCCTCATCATCCAAAAAATGTAGTGAAAACGTGGCCATGCCAAGGAATGTAATATGATAAAGTGCTGCTGACGTGACATTATCAACACAATGTTAGATAACCAAGTGATGAATGAAATCTATTTATATATATATATATATATATATATATATATATATATATGTATATATACATATGTATATATACATATGTGTGTGTGTGTGTGTGTGTGTGTGTGTGTGTGTAAGCAATCTGCCAAAAGCTTGTCACTGCTGAATATGGACAAAAAACACTTTCCTTTCACATAGCAAGCAGAATGCAGAGCAATAACCATTAGCCTACTCATCCAAAGCTAAGGAGGACGGTGTGTAATGGATTAATCTGATTAATCTTAAAAGGAATGAGACATTTTAAATTAGGCTTGGGTTTGCATGTGCTAAATACTGCATGCTATGAATAAGGTTCAGTGGGATATCTGCAACACAGGCAGGCGAAGAAGTGGGGCAAAGTAAATCAAACAGAAAATGCATGAATCTTCACTCAAAACTAAGCATGTTGTATTTTTTTAACATGGACACATTTAAATGACAACATGTCTAGTATTGTGACATTTCCAATGAACAGCCAGGTCATTGCTGCGATTGTGTATTTACGGATGGGAGTGAATTGATGATAAAAAGCAACGATTAAAGGGCAAAAGTAGCTGATGATATGCTTGATGTACCTAATCCAGTTCCCATATGCCCCATGCCAGCATTGACCATGCCTCCTCCAAAACCACCTCCTCCTAAAGGGACAGAATACAAGCCAGCACGCTTTAGTTGAAAGGTAATACTACACACCAACATCACACACACCACGCAACGTCACAGCAGTCAAGCCAAAGATCTGGCAGCCCACACATGATGAGCAACTCCCAAACCGCCTCACAGCCCACATCCAAGCTTTAGACATACCAAAGCATGCATAGCTCTGCTGTGGCCTGTGGTCATGCTGCCATTCAGTATGAACTGACTGAGGTTTTGTGTTTGAAGTCATGAGTTTCACTCACTGTACTGTACTCACCCATTCCACCAAATGAATCCCCAAAGCCTCGGTTCATGGACATATCACCGCGGCCAAAGTCCCTGTCCATTCCACCCATCCCTGACCTGTACATATCTGATCAAAGGCAGGAACAACAAACTGTCAGGGCTACACACACAACTTTACACAAATTCATTCAAAATTAAAGAGAAATTTACACAAATTCATTCAAAATCTTAAGAGAACTATTTCAGAAGTGTGTGTGTGTGTTGTAATATGTTTTAATATTGTGGTCACGGACGGTGTACATGATGAAATGAAGATTCAAATTATTTCGCAGACTGAATGCAGCAAACGGCAGCACTGCATTCAGCTGCATACTGCATCAGACAGGGCGCACAGCACAGAGACCCCTGCGGCGAGCTCTAAACACCAGCCTTGCCGAACTTTGACCACTGAGACATCCAGGCAGGCACGGAAGGGGAATTGGATCATAATAGAAATAAGTCAGACTTTGTGTTTCCTTCTCGATTGTATGATTTGTAGGTTTTAGGTCTAAATTAATTTGAGGAGAAAAACACAGATGCTGTGTATCTGAATCATGGATGGAAGTATTTAATGGTAAAGCGACTGAATATAGACCAACTTGCTCCACACAGTGGTAAAAACAGTTGAGCGTTATGTCAATATTGTATTATTAGTGCATGCCTCCTGCTGGAGATCTGCACTCTACTGAGCACATACTGCACAATCAAACTCACATGGCATGACCAGCATTTTGCATACGTTAGTAGAGTGAACCGTCATCATGCTTTAGAAGTTTTGAAAACTCTGCCTACTTTTGCTCTGTCTTCTGGGACTTCTAACATTGTGCTGTACTCTCCCAATACAATTTGCGCTGTGATCGCTGACTTGTGAAAAAGGGCCATCATCACAAGGAGTTATTTTAAATCGACAGCATCACGGGTCACCATGTTATGTTCGGCATAAGGGAAATGGGCAAAAAGTGGGCATGTGTCCTTACCTCCCATCCGGCCCATGTCTCTGCCAAAACCACCCATGTTGCCCATGTTATCCATACCACCAAAGCCTCCACCTGTAGAACACATGCAGCACAACCAGTTACCTACCCTTTCCTCCAAAATCAAAAAGAGAGGACAAGCTGATAGATAGATCCCCACCTCCAGCTCTGTTCATTCCACCACCATAACCTGGACCGGCATCCATGCCTAAATAAAAATAAATACAGCAAGTCAGTCAATACAAATATATAGGGATTCAAATGTAGCAGAAAAGGAGGATGCATTATATGGGGGTTGGGTCAGTCAATGCATAAAACGCAGCAATTACGTTAAAAGGACGACTTCACCCATTTTATAATAATTGGTCCTCATTAATGCTTATGATAGCTATGATGGTACTTATTTCTACTCTGCCTGTGGATAGAAACCTACTTATCAGTGACATCGATGGGGAATCAATCTAATGTAGGCTGTAAAAACCTGCAAAAACTGCAAACGATATCAGTGCTAGGCGAGTTTCTGGACTGTCCACAGCCCTCCAATGAGAGACAGACCAAGTAGAAAAACAATTGTACCATTTTATCCTGAGCATTTGTGAGGACCAATTATATGCAGTATTTTTCTTGTCTGATCATTCACATTATCAGCATAACCCACATTCAAGGTGCAGTAGGTCACACGCCAGGTTAAGAATGGCACAGCCAAGACCGACAATTCAATAGTTTACACATTAACTAAGCATTGTGTTTTCTGGGGTATTTTCAAACAATTGGGGACAGGAATGCGGTTACATTTTTTCTTATGAACTATATGCTTAGACTGGCCAGGGACTTCTCATGATTCAGTGATCTGTTTGCGTTCATGTCTTATAAATGCTACTACTTACATGACTTCTTTATCTGAGTTTTGTGTTTTCTCATCCCATAGGCTTCCATGAATCATGATTACGGACCCCCAGGCTAGGGTTATTATTATTGTGCATCTGACTGTGTCTCTCTCTCTCTCTCTCCCCCTCCCAACCAAACGATCAAGGCAGATGGCAGTGCCCACCTACAACCAGATTCTGTTTGCGGTTTCAATTTTTGAGAGTATGGTCTTCACCTGCTGTGTCATGAGATAACTTTTGTGATTTGGTGCTTTGTGAATGAAACTGACTTGACTATCGGCTATTAACGTTTTGAACCATTCAATTAACCAGGTTAATTTAGTTGGTACAACAACCTAGTGGGTTTGTAGAACGCTCGGCCCCAGCGGTTCTTGTATTTGTTTTAATTGAGGTTAAGGTTGGGAAATTATGGTAATACATTTAGGGATATGCAGTTTTGCTGAGGTTAGGTTTAGGCATAGTTTTACCAAGGTTAGATTTAAGAATAAGGTTACTTATTGTTCTTGTGTTAATGTCGTCTTGCAAACAATATTATTCTAAAAGACATATTCCGACTTAGACTCAAAGATGAGCATCCAAAGTTTGGATTTACACCCCTTACCTAAATAAGAGCCCCTTCACTTTTCAGAACTCAACAAACATGAGGCAGTACTCAGTGCAGAACACTGTTTTTGTAAGGTGTGGTATGTGACTGACCTCCAGGACCCATGGCACCTCCTCCAGTCAGTCGGTTGGGATTGATGGGCTGCCCACCTGGACCCAGGCCCATACCGATGCCACCGAGACCCCCTACACACAGACAAGAAAACGTGTGTATAGTAGGAGCGGGCAATTAATGATTATTCCATAATGAATTAATCTTTGTTATTTGAACCAAAACAGGCATCTCAAAATTCCTTAACATGTTTACCAACCAGCCAACTCAAAAAGATAACTACCAGTATTAATTTTATAATATGGAACAGAAAGGCCAGAAGCGGCATCCAGAAATAATGTCTGGCCCGCCAGATTATTTTAAGAACGTGAATATTTTAAAATATCAGACTTATGTGCTATCATTATAGCTAAAATGTCCAAATAGTGAATTCACAACCAACTAAAGAATGCTCATTGTACTTTAATGCATGCCGAGTGAGATTGCCGCTGAAGCCGTGGAACAGTCCCACTGTCACACAGCTGAGGTGATTCCTGCTGCTTTGTGCACAATTATGATAATTATGTTCTAAACCGTCATCTAATGCCTTACAAAACAATTAGCCCAAGGCCAAACTTACTTGCAGAGCCGTAATTATACAATATACATCATAAGATAATTAAATTAATTACCCTAGTTTGTTTTGAGGTAGTCAACATTTGTAAGCATGTTGCACAAAATCATAGAATAGTTCCTGAACAAATAAAAGAAAAAGACAATCACACCTGTGTGAACTGAGCGGTGCAACTATACATTTATTGTTATACTGTACTATACTGTGCTCTGTACTCTATTGTAGTGTACTGTACTGTACTTGATTACTTTTGGAAAAAACCTTTGAGAAATTACAGTTACCACCCCAGATCATCCCCCCCCCCCCCCCCAGGAACGCGCACAGGGTGCCGCCATATACTATACTATACATCTGTTGTCCTGTGGCTTTAAAATAGCCAACTCTCACATGTATCATTAAGCAGAAATAACATTGTTCAATTTAAACAGGTCTGACAAACACTTTGTGTTTCTGTGTCTGGGTCGGTCTCCAAAAGGTTGAGAACCACTGGACAAGGCCTTGCTCATTTATAGGTTTTTAGTATTCAAACCTTTTGAACAAAATTTACTTACTTGGTAACTGAGGTGCTTTTTCTACGCTATGGAAATCATCAGGCGCAAGAGATTTCTCATCCTAAAAAAAAAAAAAAAAAAAAAAACAATGTTGAAATGCATTTTTACCTCGTTTTGTACTACTGTTATAGACAATTGACAATTTAGGCATATAGAAGACGCTCTTAATCCAGGGAGATTTACTGTAAGCAAGAGTGACACATGGTAATACTTAAAGCAAGAGCAACACATGGTGCCGTAATACTTATAGCAAGAGCGACACATGGTAAAACTTAAAGCAAGAGCAACACATGGTAATACATCAAATACATGAACTAGTCATCATAAGTAAGCTAAGTACCTAACATCCGTCTAACAGTAGAATATCTGTACAATGATGCACTGTATACATTACAGAATGCTAGGTCTACATAATATGCTATCTACCGGTAAATTACATCATTTTAGAATGATAAATGTAAAAATACACATGTCGTACCATTTTAACATGCATTTGTCTGTCAAACAGCATCTGACCGTTGAACATGGCTGAGAATAAAGTCAAGGAGAAAGCAGCTGCAAATGTTTACATCTGTGTGTCAATGCACGTAGAGATATTTGAGCTGTAGGAGTAGGATACATATGGCCTGTACAGCCTCCAGTGGCTGCTCAAATGTAACCGTTCCCATCCCTCTGCTCTTGCCATGGGTGTCCTCCTTCACGTCAGCACGCTTCACCACACCAGCCATGCCAAACACCTCTTTCAGCTTCTTCCAACTCACCTTGAAATCCAGCTGAAATTCAAGGAACCGTCGTTATGAACAATGCCCATTAAATTGTGGTTACCTTGTTTCAGAGACATAATGTTACCTTTACATGCATACTCTATTCATTCCGAACCTGATTAAGGCAACTCTCACATGCATGATTATCAGTGTTTATAGCCAGTTGTGTGTTACAACTCAATGTAGGTTTTCAGGTTCATCTTGTTAGTTGTTTACATGCACCTGAAGTGTACAAAAGGTAACTAAACTTAGCAAAGCCATTTTCAAAAGGATATGCAATGCAAGGTATGCAAAATAAACCTGCCAAATTATTCCAAAAACGTTCTTCCGACATCAAGACAGCAGTGTGCTAATCACAAAGTAACCTCCATTTAGACCCAATGTCGATTCTAAAATCCAAAACTACTAAAATCTAAAAGGGTTAATAGATCCCAGACAGTAAGCCTAGATTGTAGATGGAAATAGTTATTTGCTATACTAAGACACAGCTTTAATTGAAATATCACCTCAAAGTCATGACTTAAGAGTAACTGGAGTAAAAGTAACATGTAACATAATGTGTGCTCACATTGGCCACAAACACAGTAGTGCCCAGACGCCCAGCCTGCAGTGAGTTGATGACCTCTGGTGGGATGTTGGGGTTGTTGGCAATAGAGTGAGGCACATTCATCCCTCCAGGCATACTGTCCTGCCCTCGGCCTCCCTGGTGTATACCCCCCATACGCTGCAGCACACGGCGTGCATGTTCCCCATCTGGGTCCTGGGTGTGTGAGAAACACATGGAAACTCTCAACTCAAATGAAAGATGCTCTTGGCAGCTGCTTTAATGCCAAAAAAAGTGCATACACTTGTCCCTACCTCTTTGATGTTGAGCGGCCTTCCACTCAGGTCATGCTTGTTCATGGTGTCTATGGCCTTCTTAACAAATTCTGCATCTTTAAACTCCACAACACTGGTGAGAGAGGGACAGCATAAATATAAAAGTAGGGCATGTAGGCTTATGGTGTTATTAAATCTAGATATTAACAGAATTTGACACGGTTTCTTACCCACAACCCTAACAAGCGGCATCGTCGAGTTCAGGAGTCAACATTCATCCAGAGTAGAAGGAATAGATAAAAAACAGTTAGGATCAAATAAAACATATGAACAAGTCTAGAGATTTACCAACCGTCTAGACATGTATCAACATGCTTCTAGTGTTTTGTGAATCTACACAATGTTGTTACTTTGGTGCCAGCTTGTGCTAGCAGGCTTTTGTTTGTGATCATGTATTTTGAAAAGATCATCAAAAGCCAGATAAGTACAAGTTATTGACATTATCTAGAGCATGTTGGCATATCACAGTACTGGTCTAAAACAATAGATTCTCAGTAGGGTTAGAAGTATAAAAGGTTTTAACACAATAATAATAGCCTACTTGGTTTGAACAAATGTACAATGCAACAAAATATCAATTACCGGTAAATAAAACAGAAAATAACTAAATTTTATGCATTTAGATTGAGAAAGGACCAGTTTTGCCGTGCCATCAAAACATTGCGCAATGACTTCTGTATGCTTTTCATAAACAGCTGTAGAGCAAAGAAAGTTGTTTATCTGGAAGTTAAAGCTAAAATGTGTCAAAAGACAAAAGAACCATTTTGTTCCTTTGAAAAGAGAATTGTGCCATATAAAATGACAGAATTGTAAATCAGAATTTGAGACAGCGTCATGGGTCAATCAATATGACAAATCACCTCAAGCCACATTTCCCTTTGGAACATGGTCAAAACGGACAAACTCTGACACCAATTGAAGTGACAACAGCAAAACAACGTTGCACTTTCAGATAAGTTCGAGTTGGGCTATTTTTTCCAGAGTCAACAGGACAAGTCCCTTTCAAGTGCATATCAATCTAAAGCCAACTATCAGGCTCTAAACACAATCCATCTCCAATTCAGCAACATAAGACAGATCAAAGGATCAGTACCTAAAACACTGGATGATTAAGGAGACTGCGGAGGGCATTTAAAACCTCGTGCAGCAAGTTGACCACATCACTTACCCTTGACTTTCCTTCTGCATCCTTAAAGAGCTCCACGTATGTAACCTCACCAACTACATGAGACATACAAAGGGAAAATACCAAGAGAACAAAGGAATTTAAGTCACCAGTCTTCACTGCACCGTTGGCCTTGGCAACGCTGCTACAGGCGAAGATGTCCCATTAATGATCAACAGTCAGCCCAGACCAACATCCCACCAGACAACACCATGCCTTCCTGGGCAGTGACTGAGAGCCCCCACAGGCCAAGGCCAAAGAATAACACAGCTACAGTTAACCTGGGGAATTCAAAAGGCTTCAACATTGATCAGTGGGTCAACAAAGTTCCTGTTGTTGGAATTTCCCCGGTGTCCTCTCACCTTTCAAAAGCCTCTTTAAGACCCAGTGGTTCAAAAGTCATTGCATTAACAACAGGTTCATTCATACAAACATGGTTCACCTTACAACAGATGCAACAAAATCATACAACAACAGTCAATACTACTACTGCTGGTCTGAGGTTACATGTAGGAGCTTACAATACCATAAAAAACAAGGAACAAAATAACTAAGAGATTCTTCCTTTCTCAAAGACATATCAGACCAATCTAAACTGGGGTCCACCCAATGAGTATGAATAAATCCAATAAGCGAATGTCACACTATTACTACGTCCCTGTCTTCTTCACTAAAGTGCATCCAAAAGAAGGTAGAGCATCTAGTGACTACTGTAAGCGGGTTGATCCATCTCGTAACAAAGAGGGGAGGTCAAGGCCTCCCGATCAGCTGAAGAGACAGAGTGGGAAAACATTGTTAATCCCAAACACAGCAGGAATTACCTTTCTCACGCATTAGGTCTTTAATTGCCTGCCACTTCATATCATAGGGGATATTGCTAATGAACACCCGGTTCCCATGAGTAGCCTTCTTGTCCGCAGCACTGCCACCACCGTGCTTGTCTTTGTAAGGATGGTAGCGGTTCCCTCTTCTGCTGCCAGAGGACTTCTTCTCCTCTTTAGACTCAGACTTCTCTGTGGGGGGAACAGACCCGGTCTCCTCAGAGATGGTCTCCTCAGCGGTCTCCTCAGCAGTCTCCTCAGCAGTCTCCTCAGAGACGGTCTCCTCAGCTTCTCTACAAAAATGTGTGAAGCAAAAGTCAAAGCCATTCTTCATATTGACATTTTTTGACATTTCAACTGACTACCATTCACACTTCATACAGCTACTGCTATCTTCTTTTAAACATCAGATGATAACATCTTCTTAAAAAAAATGGCATTTTATATTGAAATCAAATTATATGTATAATTGTATGTATATGTTACACTGTGAATAAAAGTGCTACAAGTAATTATTAATATTATCTGAGGTGCAAAAGATCAATGGTTGGTTGGCGTCACTGTGCAATCATCACCAGCGTACTACTTTGTAACATTACTATTATTGTAATCAATCACAGCTGTACGTCACATTAACTGACAGTGTTTCTACGGACTGGCAACAAACAATCAAACCATACATACGTCTATCTATATCAAACCACATGAGCTCTGCATGTACTCCAACAACACTTGAGCCTGATGCTAGTTGAGGGAACATACTGGGGTTAGATAGATGCTAGTTAACTTGGTGCCTTGTCAAGAATGCAATGCGATTCAACCAAGTAGCAGGCCGCAGGCGTTAGCAATGTAGCTTAGCAGGCATAACGAAAAGCATTTTTATAGCAACAATATATTGATTATTGAGACTAACATTACGAGTGACAAAGGTTAATGACACCATGGTAAGCAAACACTCCGAGCATCATAGCTTTGCTATTTGCTATTGCTAACGTTAGCTGCCCAGGTCTCCATCTTAGCCAACGTTCGCTAACTGTTAAGACACCGCAGGACAAAACGACACGGTTTCAGTTACGTTTTCTCGCCATTGGTGGTCTCGGAGGTCTCCTGTGGTGGATCGGGATCATCGGGCTCCTCGTTATCAGTCTTTAGAGCTGGTTCGGAATCACTAGTTTCCTCGGTAGTTTCCTCCATCGGCTCATCATCAAGGGTTATAATATCTGCCATGTTCAGGTTTGTTTAGGCTCACGACGGCACACAGAACACACACACACACACAATGCTCCTGCGCGGTGTGCGTGCGCGCAGTGAATGAATTGGACATGGACAGCTAGCTAGCTAGCTAGCTACCGCGAGATTTGGAGAGTGTTGCTAGGCAGCCCACAGATACTGGATTAGGACCACGCGAGGTTAAAGGGATATTTCACTTTCAAAAAAACTTTTGGTCATCTACTCAGTCTTATGTGAACAGAACACCCTGGGCAGTTTTTAAGTTGCTTGAGTCAGTATTTAGATATTTGATATTCATTTAGCTGCCCCGCCCCCTCCCTATACAAACCCATTATAACTTAAAACTCAATTTTATATATATTATATAATTTAAATAGATTAATCAAAAACACCTAAACTTTTTTTATTTGATAATGTCCTTCTAATACGTGAGAGGGCAGTGGTTTGTCATTTACTGTTTTCATTTATTTTTAATAATTACTAAATTATTTTCGCTCCGAAACTGGCCCCAGTAAAACCTGAATCCCCCACCCACCCCTTTTCCCCCTCACTGTATATGTTCCCCCCCCCCCCCCCCCCCTTTTACCTCCTCTATGCTGATTTCCTGTTTTTAGCTATATAGAAGAGTATATTTGTACGTCTCTAATGATGAATTGAACATGGTGGTTCCTATTGTAAACAAGTGTAATACTTTATGGTGTCGTCCACAGTTAACAGTTTTGTATTGAGTTTGAGTTGTGCTTGAAATGTACTGTAATTCTCCAATCTGTTAATACATTTCATCAATCAATCAATCAAGCTAACCATCTGAGAACCCATCGTCAAAAAATAAAGGAGAAACAGCGCACTCTTTTCCTTGAACAGTCTGTCTCGACTCGAGAGACTAGGCAAAGCGTAACACAGAGAATACCAAACATGTTACCAAACTTAGAAGTGTATATTTGTAGCAGGTCTCTAAATGTTCTGATGAATTGAAAATGGTGGACCCTGTTGTAAGCTTAATGGATTGTTCACAAAGTAACAGTTTTTGTATTGACTTGTGCTTTCGTTTGAATTGTACCCATTCGGCATACTGTGAAATAAAAATTTCAATCAATCAATCAACCAATCAATCAATGAATGTACTTTGCCAAAAAAGATTACAAAATAAGTAACATAACATAAGCTAAGTTTGTGTATCAAACTTAACGGGATCCTTGATACATACAGGCTCTGACATTTTAACAAGGATACTAAATAACTTTTGACCTTTTGACCTTGAATGTTAATGTTAATCAAAGACCAAAGTGTGTGTGCGTGCGCGCAGGGCTGTGTGATGCGTAGTGCAGTAGAACTGTAGTGGTAGTGCTTGTAGTTAGTGCATGTTGCACGTGTATGTTGCATGCTGCTTCTGCTTGCTACTCTGCTTTCAGCTACTGCCGCCGGCTAGCCCTCCTCGCGGGGGGTGAAAAGAGGAGCTGAGCTGCGTAAGTCTCCTCCTGCCGGTACACAGCCTCTCCACCGCCAAGACTTCTGCAGTGCCTCCTCGTGGCCACACACGGTAACTGGGTACCTTGCGGTCCCAGGCCAAACTGTAGCAGTGGGCCCCAGAGGCAAGGCGCGCAGGCCCACCGGTGTGTGGACACGCCCTGGCGCCTGCCAACCACTGTCCCAGCTATGGGCAAATAGCATGGGCAGATGGGGCTCATAGCCGTGGAAGGCAAGGCAACCCATCTAGGAGAAGGACACTCTGAATTAAAACCAGGACTGCGAGGAGTTGCGCCCCACAGTCCTTAACTAGCATTGTAAAGCCAACCATGGAGTACAAAGTCATTTCAAATCCTATACTTCCAGCGGCGGGAGTCCGCAGGAACATCGCAGAGGATGGTGGTGCTGGTCCTCCACCCGGAGGACACCATGACGATAGGACCTTAAACCTGCAAGGGAGGGCCCTGTCCGATCACAGCACCCCGTCCAATGCACTCTTGCGTTGTCGGAGACCATTTTTAATGGGAACCTTCAATGCATGCACAGTGCGAGAAGAAGCTAGACTAGTGGAGCTAGCACACTGTGCTGAGAAGCAGGGGGTGGAGATCCTGGGGATCCAGGAACACAGGAGAGTGCACACTGAAGACCGGATCGTTTACCGCAGAGTGGAGAGATGCACGCTCATCACTTCATCTGCGTGGCGAAACGAGGCCCAGGCTGCAACAGGGGGCGTAGGGCTAATGCTGGGTTCTCTGGCACGTAAGGCTCTCCGTCGGGTTTACCACCATACCGACAGGATCCTCATCGCAGAGTTCTCAGGCAACCCAGTGACAACAGTCATAGTCGTGTACTCACCCACCAACGTGGCACCATCTGAGGAAGTGGATAAGTTCTATGAGGACCTTGCAACAGCGGTTCGAGACGTCCCAGCACACAACTTCCTAGCAATCCTGGGGGACTTCAATGCAAGGCTCGGCCCAGAGGACGTATCCTTCCCATACCACGACTCCACCAACCGCAATGGCACACACCTCACCGCCCTCCTCATGGAACATCAGCTCCTGGCAGCGAACACCATGTTCCAGAAAAGAACAGGCAAGAGATGGACCTTCCGAGACCGAGCCACAGGTACTGTACGTCAGCTGGACTACATACTTGTGAGGCGAAAGTGGAGGAGCTCCATCTTAAATGCTGAACCGTTCAGCACTTTCAGCTCTGTGGGCTCTGACCACCGCGTGGTCTCCATGAAGGTGCGACTTAGCCTCAGGGTCCCCAAGCCAAGCCCCAAGATCCGGCACGACTGGAAGGCATTCGCAGCCGACCTAGGCCTGCAAGCCAGGTACACGGAGGAGGTTAGGAGGCGCTTTGGGCAGCTGGACAAGGGAGCTGAGCCCAGCAGCGAATATGAGAGATTCGTTGTTGCGAATGAGGAGGCGACCAGGCTGTGCGTGCCAATGCTGGACAAAGCCAGAGTGTCCATGCGGTCCAGACATCCGGAGGTTGTAGCTGCACGCAGCAGGGTGGAGGAAGCACGGCTCAACTTTGAGCGCGAACCAACCGTGGAGAGACGTGTTGTACTGAATGAAGCCAAGCAGTTTCTCTTCAGTACATACGACACCATAAAAGGAGTGGAACTGATGGAGAGCGTACAGGGAGTGCAGGCAGCGCATGGTGAACGGCAATATGGGGAGGCATGGAAAGTCATCAATGAGATGACTGGGCGGAAAAGATCTAAGGAGGGACAGGTGGAGGGACACAGCCCAGAGGACAGGGTGACTACCTGGTTCGGCCACTTCCAGGGGCTCCTGGGTACAGCAGAGGATGGAGTTGAGGAGGATGTGCCGGCAATCCTCCAGGGCCTGGACATCGAAGATGGTCCCTTTACGTCCAGTGAGCTTTCCAAGGCGAAATCCACAGTGAGGGAGGGCAAGAGTGCTGGGCCAGATGGCATACCCCCAGAGGTCCTAAAGAACTGTGACCTTGATGACCTCACCCTGGAGTTTTGCAACCTGTCACTAATGTACAACAAACAGCCTGAAATATGGTCTCTGTCCAACATCATTCCAGTGCCTAAAGCTGGGGACCTCTCAAAGCCAGACAACTACAGAGGCATCAGCCTGACTTGTATCACTGCAAAGATTTACAACAGAATGATACTAAACAGGATACGGCATGCCATCGACCCTCTCCTGAGAGAGAACCAAAATGGCTTCAGAGAGAGGAGAACTACCGTAGCACAGATCTTGGCACTGAGGAGAATGATTGAGGAGGTGAAGAAGGATAACTTGACTGCTGTACTCTGCTTCATCGACTTCAAAAAGGCGTTTGACTCGATTCACAGAGGCACAATGGTGAAGATCCTTAAGGCCTACGGTGTCCCTCCCAACTTGCTCCGGGCAATAGAGTCCATGTACGCAAGAACAAGGGCCAAGGTGGTGACCCCAGATGGTAACAGCGAGGAGTTTGATATCCGGGCCGGGGTAATGCAGGGGGATACCCTAGCCCCTTTCCTCTTCATCATAGTCCTGGACTATGCGCTCAGGAAAGCCATCAGTGGACGAGAGCAGGATCTTGGCTTCACCCTAACTCCAAGGAGGTCAAGACGACATCCCAAGGTAGTCCTGACAGATCTGGACTATGCGGATGACATCGGCCTGCTCTCCGACAGCGTGGAACAAGCTCAGGAACTCCTGAACAGTGTGGAGCTGGAGTGTGCCAAAGTTGGCCTTAGGCTAAATGCCAAGAAAACTGAGGTCATCACCTACAACATCTCACCGGAACATCCACCTCTCACAACAGCAGGAGGCACGGTGCTGAAGGAAGTCAAGGACTTCAAGTACCTGGGCTCATGGGTCAACTCAACCGAGCAAGATCTGAAAGTGAGGAAGGCACTTGCATGGAGGGCCCTGAATGGCATGAACAGTGTTTGGAACTCCAATCTCCCCCGACAAATCAAACTCAGCTTCTTTTACGCAACAGTGGAGTCTGTTCTCCTATACGGCAGTGAATGCTGGACCCTGAAGCCAACCCTGGAGAAGTCCCTTGACGGGTGCTACACCAGAATGCTGCGTGCAGTACTTAACATCAGCAAGACTGTACATGTCACTAACATGACTCTGTATGAGGGACTACCGAGGGTGAGCCAGAAAATAGCAGCCAGGAGAATGAGACTAGCAGGACACTGCCAAAGGCATCAAGAACTGCCAGCCAGCAAACTGGTGCTCTGGGAACCAACACACGGGCATTGATCACGAGGACGCCCCGCGCTAACATACGTGGATGTACTCAAGAGCGATGCAGGAGTGCAAAGTACCAACGAACTGGCCGGATGTATGGAGAACCGAGATGACTGGAAACGACGATGGAGGGCTCGTCTGAGGACGACCTAGAGAAAGTGCCCCAGAACATGGTCTCTGAAACTGTGCAACGAGACAGCTTGATGCGCCATGTTTTTAAACAACACCTTTAAAGGCGTTGGCGTTAGTTACTATACTAAAACCTCAATATAATTTGATTATCACATTTGTCTCCATGATGTTAATGGTTTTCAGCTCATATCATGTCATCATGTCCCACAGTCCCAGTAATGAATATGCACAGCCTCTGCACAGTCCAAATTGGATATAGACACTGGCAAATAAGCTGATGTCTCAGCACTGTCTCATAAAATGTAATGCTATGGACCTGCTCTATAGAATTCCACTTTGACACATCCGCTATTACTGCAGACATATCTCTATAAAATGGCTCATTGGGACCCAAGTTTTATTCCATTTATGATAAAACACATCAGGGTGTCTTTTTCAGTATCTCGACAGTCATCCTCCTGGAACTAGGAAGATTGATGGAGGGTCAGGGCCGATTCATACTCCTATTTTCCCGCTGTTTCGGCGCTGTAGTGCCGAAATGATTTCAGCTCGTCAGAAATTTTCAGTAGCACCGAAGAGCCGACTTTAGGACGGTACCCGCCCCCCCGAACCTCAAATGACATCACATTGTAGGCTCTACAGAGCCGAACCGACCATTATTATGAAGTATGAATCGGCTCTTAGAATGAAAGAGAAAAGGCCAAGGGAGATAACATTAAGGGCTCTATTTTTGTCCATGCTAAACCCCTTATCCCTAAACTACTTTTCCTTTTTGAGCGGTGCCTCCGCTCCATTACGCAGCTATGTGTGTATGAATGTATGCGTACGTGTATGTGATGTGTACATGTCCCAGCATGGACACCCCCACAGCCTAAAGTGGCCACGGCCAGTAGAGAACAGTAGAGTACAGCACAGTGTAAAGTGCATGGCACAGAGACTACACAGTACGAGCTCTGGGCACGTTCGTTCCGGGGACCACCCGGATCTTTGTACAACCTTTCACAGTGGCTATTTGGCCCATTTTGATGAATAAATACAGCTGAAGGTAAGAACACATCTATCTATAAATGCACCATGTCTCTGTATGTCTGTCTGTAGGTACAGTACGTGTGTATGTCTGTCTGTAGGTACAGTACGTGTGTATGTCTGTCTGTAGGTACAGTACGTGTGTATGTCTGTCTGTAGGTACAGTACGTGTGTATGTCTGTCTGTAGGTACAGTACGTGTGTGTGTATGTCTGTCTGTAGGTACAGTACGTGTGTATGTCTGTCTGTAGGTACAGTACGTGTGTGTGTATGTCTGTCTGTAGGTACAGTACGTGTGCATGTCTGTCTGTAGGTATACGTACAGTACGTGTGTATGTCTGTAATGCACATAACTTGAGAACCGGTTACCGTTCGTCCCACTAACTTCAAATTCGACACACAAATGAAACCCACAACTTTTACCATCAAAATGTCTGTGAAAAGTTTCACTGGGGAAGAATAAACAAAGAATATTTGTGATCATTTAAGTATTTATTAATTGGTTATTTTAAAATATGGGCTTGATTAGAGCTTGATAAGTATTGAAATATTTTACAAATCCTTCCTTTCCACAATCACCACCTACAATATGTTGTTCATTATTGTGTAAATCAATGTTAATCCAATATTTGGATTGGGAGAGTATCTTCCTTTAACAGTGACAATTAAACCTCCCCCTGGCCAGCCGGGGCGCCTGATGGAGGGGAAAGGAACTGGTCGGAATAACGTGTTCCTTCCACGGACACAGACACACACACACAGCTGTATATAGGAGTAAATTCTGTCAATTGAAATTGCTCTCAGG
This sequence comes from Protomyctophum bolini, assembly GCF_963924005.1. Lineage (NCBI taxonomy): Eukaryota > Metazoa > Chordata > Actinopteri > Myctophiformes > Myctophidae > Protomyctophum > Protomyctophum bolini. Next base: position 11,346,906 of record NC_137862.1, on the reverse strand, counting down.
TCGGAAGATGACAAATATTGCACTGCATGTAGCTATGGTTTCAAATACTAATCTTTATTTTGCCCTATTTTGTGTGTGCGTGCGTGCGTGCGGCAATCTTTACCCTAATGTCCTCTTGGACGGTATCCTGACATCATTTATACAACCGTGTGAGATATCTTCAGCAGGACCTGTGCCAGTAAAGTGTTCAAGCCCCCAAGGCACATTGGCATACATTCTGATAAATATTTTAAAGTCAAACTAAAACCAAGGTGTCCCGGCCATAAATCAATGTGTGATTACACTGATACAACAGAATCACTCACACCTGTACATATACGATATGTAGCTTGCAGAGTTAAAGGAGAATTCCATGCTAGAAGCATTTCTTACCTTTATTTGTAGTTGTTACGTCGCCACCAAAGAGGTCCAGGTGTTATTTTGTGCAAAAGTGCATTATTGGCTATTTCCCCTAATATAAGCCCTCAATTAATTGAATTGAATTGCATTGAATTGAATGGGGGTGAATTGGGGTGTTATGCTAATTCGCTTATTTCCATAGCTCAAAAATCTTTTTTTTAAATATATCCTCTCTTCATAATGTAAATAGTATCCCAAGCGGCACACTTTACTACTTATTTCGATGGAAATAAGCAAATAAATAAATAGAACTCTTGAAAATACTGACCTTCACCTTCATAGTTGCATTCCATTAGTGAGCTGTATTTTCATTAAACATAACATTTCTGATATGAAGTTGCACTGCATAAATTACATAGTAGGATGTGTTTATAAACTACAGTATATACACCTATATACACCTTAATTTTGGATGCTAGTGGGCAGTCATTTGACCTTCTGTGTATTTCTTTACAAATACTACCGTACAATCCATTACATTCCTTCAAAGTGTAAATCTCCACCACCTAATCATGCTCATGGAGAAGAAGCCTTTGAGCAAAAGGGCTAATTCAATTAAAGACAGTTGCACCAATTAAAAAGCACATCATCAAAGCAGGCTGTAATGTTATTGCTTTTCTGTACCAGAAATACCTCTGCGGCAGCATTTACTGGCCAGGAGCAGCAAGAGGCAGCTTTCCTTCTACCGGCAACACTATGATATTTTGAGAAAAGTCAAATAAATAAACCGGGGGGAGGAGGGAAGGGAGAGGGCAAAGGAGAAGAGAAAGTGGATTTGCCTCTGTGCAATGCTGCATCCCTCCCGGGGGTCCGCTGAGTGGGAATGCTATGAAGGACTGAGGCGGCAGATCAGCTGAGTGCGACTAACAAGTGGTTGCCATGCAGCAGGGTGCAAGTGTGCGTGCTGGTGGAGGGTGAAGCTAGACTAGAGAAACAGAATAATAATGAGTTAGGAGGCAGCAAGTAACGGGAGCACCAGAAGAGACAAGCTGACCCTTTGAGAAGAATCACAATCTGAATCACACCCTTTTTTCCCGGTCCTCTTGCTCTCTCTCTCTCTCTCTCTCTCTCTCTCTCTCTCTCTCTCTCTGTATATGTATTTTGATGTGAGGTTAGTTGTGTGTATCCGATACGAGGACGATGGACGGATTGACAAGTATGGGTCTGTGGGTTAACAAAAATGAGCGGAGTTTCCCCAAAGAAGCAGCAGCAACAGGTCAGTGAGGATGCAACGATAATGACGGTGAGATGCATCCTTTCCTCATCTAATACTGCCACATCCCAGTTCCTCTAATGCAGTCTTTCACCATCCCTCCCTCTATCTCACTCTCTGCCTCTCTTGCTCTCACTCATATATAAATCACACACTTACACATACATGCACCATATTCATTCTCCTTCCTCATCTTTAACCTGTTTCTCCCCATTCTCTCATGGTCCTATGTACACCGTCCTTCCCCTCGCATACCCCCTCTCCCCTGACTCGAGCCACCTGCTGCTTGTGTTCATGTGAAAATATCTATTATTATGCTTTGTCAATCTCCACTGCTTTCTTGTCTAATATAATTGCGATTGCACCTATTTATATCAAATGGTACCTTTCCCTACTGTATGTATGTTTCACAGTGGACCATGCAACTCAGATCCCTGTCATTCTGACTTGCCCTGAATTACAGGGATTTAAATGAAGTAAATCTGTATCCGTCAGATGTCTTTAATATTTCGACCATGACAAAGTCATTTTTATGAAGACTCTCTCACACGATCCATACTTGTTTTTTCCATCCCCCTGTAAAATTCCCAGAGGTAGTGTGTGTGTGTGTGTGTGTGTGTGTGTGTGTGTGTGTGTGTGTGTGTGTGTGTGTGTGTGTGTGTGTGTGTGTGTGTGTGTGTGTGTGTGTGTGTGTGTGTGTGTGTGTGTGTGTGCGCGTGCGTGCATGCGTGCGTGCGTGCGTGTGTGTGTGCGTGCGTGCGTGTGTGTGTGTGTGTTTCAGTAAGAGTGAGAGAGAAAGAGAGAAAGAAAGAAATCGAAGTCTGTGTATATCTGTTTGAAATCATAAAGACAGGCTATTTATAGATGGCTAACCGTTCCTATGTCATGGCCAGCCTTTAACACTCTTTCACTTCCAATACCTCTGTTTGCATTATCATGCTGGCGTCCTTAACTCTACAGTATATGCAGAGAGTGTGAGTAGTTAGGGAGGATACTGAAATTATGAAAAGATGACATTTGTAATGATTTCCTCTCTGCTTAAAATCACTGCACTAATACCAAGCCTTTATATAACCCCTGTCCAGGTAGCATGCAGGTGTACAAGTGCCTGACCATATCAGAGCAGAGATGAGGCGCCTGGATGTTGGTTTACCATGTGTAGCGTCCACTGCAACCACTCCCTTGCTGCCATGAGTGGGAATGACATGTTGGCGCACTCCCTGACTCTGGAGCAGAAGACTGCGTTTGCCTTTGTGGGGATGTTGCTGGTGTTCCTGGGCCTGCTGATCATAAGGTGTTTCCGGATCTTGCTGGACCCCTACAGCAGCATGCCCTCCTCCAACTGGGCCGACGGCATAGAGGGGCTGGAGAAGGGGACGTTCGAGTATGCCCTCACCTAACACAGGAGGACGCGCACAGATGATAATGAAGATAATGACAAAAACATACAGTACAGACCTGGGCAGAAATGCACTAGTGCACAAACAGGCGCCCGTGTGCGCGTGCACGCAAGCACAAACGCACGTATGTGCACACATGCGCGAAGACAGACACAAAACCCATAACCTCATCAACAGCGTAACGCAGTCATTGCACCTCTCTGTGATAGATTGGACTGAGATACTGAAGTTTGTCATTCCATGTGTGTCAACTGTTACCCCCAAGCAGGAGTAGAATCTATCTACTTTACTATCGCCATTTGTGACCATGTGGCTGGTGTTGTGTGCCTGATCAAGTGTGAGGCAGATGTCCTGTTCTCTGACCTTCTGCCTGTGAGTACACAGAGATGCCGGAGGCTCCCTTTAACCCCCAACCGAATGTCTCTGAATGATAACAGGGAGAAGTTGATGTGTGGGTGACAGGGTGAAGAATTTGGTCTGCAGGGGGGAGTATTCAGACATACGGTTTGAAGTCTCAGGGAAAAGATTCATTGGACATGGATTGGTTCCACCTCTGCATAGCAGAGAGCTGTTCTGCACACACGCGGAACGGATGGATACAGGGTATTCTGTCAAATTAGTGCTTTGTGAACAAATCACGTCCAATCTGTTGGTGACCCAACGGGATGTTGCCGCTGCTGCTGCTGTGCGCTCAGATTGGTTCTATTCCATCGTGTCTTGTTTTCCTATTCATGCAGAGGCAATTGAACAAACTGTGATTTACATTTACGTGTTACTGTTTCTTAAGTGATGCAAAAACAACTCCACTGCTGTCCGTGACTGATGGCATCCTGTATGTTGTTGCCACAATTACGTGTTTGAGTTAAAGATTCACACAACTACTACTACTACTTTATTATTATTGATTCAGTCTGTCCAGGAGCAGTCATCTCAGATGACTGACATAGGACTATTAATCGTGTGCTGTCATACAAACCGGTAAGCTATGAACAGGAACATGTGTAAAGACGGGGGTCCAGGAAGGGCTGTCATCTCGGCACTGCTAGTTTTCTAATATCAAGGCTAATTCTGTCACTATCTGCCTGGCAGTGGCAAAGGTCACCTGCAAAATTGGGGTGGGATTAGCCCTGGTCCAGGGCTTACAGCGAGTCTCTTTTCGTCTCGCCCTTCCGCAGCCCTCTGGTGATATTCTCACTCCCGTGCGCGGGTTTTCAAATCCCAGCAAATAAACAAAACGACGTAACTACTCACCGAAAAAAAGCCTGCTAGACCTTGGTAAAAGTATATTCTCGTAGCTGGGAAGCGTCTCAGGTTCCCAGTTTCTCTCTAAAATGCACTTTGTGCCATTTTAATAACGCAATGTACCCTGAATTTACCAGGCAGAGTCATTTCTTCTACCTTCCGGGTTTTGCCTGCGCCGATCTGGTTGGATTCATTTTATTTAATGATTAAAATAGTGCATTTTAGAGAGAAACTGGGGACCTGAGACGCTTCCCAGCTACGAGAATAGACTTTTACCAAGGTCTAGCAGGCTTTGTTTCGGTGAGTAGTTACGTCGTTTTGTTTATTTGCTGGGATTTGAAAACCTGTGCACGGGAGTGAGAATATCACCAGAGGGATGCGGAAGGGACTTCCACAGGGCGTCAGAGAGAGACTCGCTGTAAGCACTGGACCAGGGCTAGGGTGGGATGTCTAACACCACTGCCCCCCTCTCATCCTCACCTCCCTCCTCCTACCTGGGAGAGTAGAGACCCAAAATTCGACTCAATATAGCATGGCAGATTGGTCAGTCTCAAGTGCCCCGCCACTCATTTTTGCGATCCATTGGATTCCCTCCTAGTGCTGTGAATCTGCCTTACAGTGACCTCCTGTGGGTTTATGTGCCTTCATTTAGACATTAGAGCACCTCTCTCTCTTTCTCTGTGTGTGTGTTTGTGTGTGTGTGTGTGTGTGTGTGTGTGTGTGTGTGTGTGTGTGTGTGTGTGTGTGTGTGTGTGTGTGTGTGTGTGTGTGTGTGTGTGTGTGTGTGTGTTTGTGTGTGTGTGTGTGTGTGTGTGCGTGCGTGCATGCGTGCGTGCGTGTGCGTGTGTGTGTGCATTTGTCTCACATATTGTCTAACGATGCAAGATGAGTGTGCATTATGTTTGTATACATGTATGTACAGCTACTGTACTGTTTCTCCAGCTGGTTGTGGAATAAATAGATGTTCGACACTTCAAACAAAAAGAAAAATCAATGAGTCGAGTCCATGTCACTCAATCGCTGCCATTTCATTTGCATTCCCATGTGTTGGGAATAATTCACAGTCATGAAAACAATTGACCCGGAAGAATTCTTACACTTGTGTTTTCTTTTTTTCTTCTATTCAACCAACATCCCTGCGGCAACCGAGAGAGGAAGAGAGACAGTGTGGTAGTGAGATACAGGGAGAGAGAGGTAAAGCAATATATATTATTATTATAGATATATAAGTGGTAGAGAGTAGAGAGGGATTGTGGTGTGTGTGTGTGTGTGTGTGTGTGTGTGTGTGTGTGTGTGTGTGTGTGTGTGTGTGTGTGTGTGTGTGTGTGTGTGTGTGTGGGTGAGTGCGTGCATGAGTGTGAGAATGCAAAAATAATAATTAATAATCGTGATTATTTTGCTTAAAATTGTTATCGTGACTTTTAATCACAGTTATTGATGATGTTTTTTGGTGGGAAAAGTGGTTATATTTTTTCTAATGTCTTGCTCGTGATTCCATAATTCTGAAACATACAATATTTGATTACTTTTGATTAATTGTGCAGCCCTAGTACTTTAAAATAAAATATCACAATATTTCAGATACCTCAGTATTGATATTGGGACAATATTTTGAACATGGCTAAATTGGCTAAAGCCAAATCAAAACAGACACTTAGTATAGGCTATTTATTGATTGATTGAATACTTTATGAACAGGATTTGGGCCAAGCCAATACATGCCTAATAGGCTTGTTTCCATTGTGGTCCTCTGTATAATATCGGAATCGGTCAGAATCGGTATTGACAGATATGACCCTGCAAATAATTGAGTTTGGATATCGGTCATAATTTAACAAAATACTTACATGAGATGTTTTCTAAATAATCCTCAGTATGTTAACAGAAAATTACATCACTTCGCTACACTTTACTGTGTGTAGTATGAGTGTGTGTAACTGTAACCGTTTGCAATTTTGTATTTTGTGAGTGTGAGACAGAAAGCTGCTAGTGCAGTAGCAGTTAGCAGTAGCAGTTAGACAGACAGACAGACAGACAGACAGACAGACAGACCGAGCATAGTGATAAGGCAGATCTTTGTAGTAGTACCGCTTGCCCACACACCATCGCCCCCCGCCTCACTCCGCCTCAGTATGCAGGAATGCCATCATTATTGCACCACTTCCCCGTTTCCACCTTTGTCTGTTGATCTCTGTCACATATGCACATCCTTATCTAAAGACCTACTTTAGAACCTTAACCTTGAAGGCCCATAACCACATTTTTCTTGTCTTCGCCCTCAACGTCATCGATTCTACGAGACTACGTGCAGTCTGTAGTTCATTACATGTTTGGATAATGCTTCCAAATCCAATTGAATTCCTCAAAAGCACCAATTCGGCAGTTTAAATATGTAACGCAGTATAGCAGTTTGGAAACCTGTCTGTTATCTGAAATATGTGAGACTGTTTCCAGAACAATATACCTGTTGCATTTATGTTCTTCTTATCTTTTCTTTCTTTCTTTTTGAAGACAAGACTTTTTCTTTCTATTTCTATTAGCTAGATTTGTTCATTTTGGTCTTTCAATTCATATGGTGGCGGTTTTCAAATCCCCAGTGCCAGTTATATCCCGTCTCAAGATAGTTGACACAGAAGGCAGTTGCATCGTGTCCAGTCCCAAATGCAGACCTGTACAAGTTAACAAATGGACTGTGAAGATTATCAGTAATCTGGGAAATGTTTTCAATTTCTTTCCATTTTCTGTAAGCTGTTTTTAGTTTTACTCCTAAAAACAACATTCAAGGGACATTGGTATACAGTACTCAAGACACAAATGTTATAACTTGTGATTAAACAGCGAAATGTCCATAAACTGTCTTTGGCTGTTTTTATTCTTCATTATTATTATTATTATTATAACTTAACTATTATAACTTAACTGGTGTTCTCAGGAACATTGCAATTTGGGAATGGACGCCTCACTTCTGTCTGTTTGTCTGTCTGAGTCCCTGTATTCCCATACTTATATGGAGATTTCTCTATGTCTGTCTCTATGTCTCCCTTTTATGCCCCCACAGGAGTTCTGTGTGAGTCATGCCCAAATATAGAGTCTAGGTCAGTCTATGACATCAATTTGATGACATCAGCAGAATCCATAAGGGATCGCCGAGAGTTGCGTCAATGAGGGAGCAGAAACTGAGAGCTTGAGCGCTAGTCAAGCAGAGCTTGGTTGTGGTTGTTTTAAATGCATTGAGAGCGGCGCAAATATCTGCAATTTTAGGTATGTACTGTACTTGTATGTAAGGTATCCGAAAATAACCTGTTACATGATTGTCTTCTTTCATTTGTTTGCATCGATAATTTCACATAGCCGCCAGGGGCCGGCATTAGACTGGCCCCATGAAGTGAACGGAGATGTCGTTACTCTGGCTCTGATGGAGATTTTCTCATGGGAAAGTCCATATATGGACATGGACATACCTGTATATGTCGGCTCAGCGGTTCTGCACAACAACAATCTCCATAGGCCTATATACAGTATATGCCTATGGGCATAACGGTTGGATTGGCGGTTTTAGACAACCGCTTATCCAACCGACTCGACTCCAGGCAACGCACTCCCTCAGGCCCTCTGCGACATATGACCTGACTATGTGAACTACAGTACAAACACGCAAACATACATACTACATACCATACCGGCAGAGAGAGAGAGAGAGAGAGAGAGAGAGAGAGAGAGACAGAGAGAGAGAGACAGAGAGAGAGACAGACAGACAGACAGAGAGACAGAGAGAGAGACAGACAGACAGACAGACAGACAGACAGACAGACAGACAGACAGACAGACAGACAGACAGACAGACAGACAGACAGACAGACAGACAGACAGACAGACAGACAGACAGACAGACAGACAGACAGACAGACAGACAGACAGACAGACAGACAGACAGACACTATGAGCATTTATAGTATGATTAAAATACAATTATCTCAGGACTAGATAAAAAAAGCCAAGACAATATCTCACGTTCCCTTTTTTATTTATTTATTTATCAGGCTTTTCGGGAAAGGGAGCCAAAAATAAGAAAATCATATTTTTGGCTCCATGCCGAACAGCCTGATGTAGCAAAATAAAAAATGGGACGCCTCTTTTATGTTGATGTTCCATATGGACTGGAACTCGTATCAGACCTAGAAACAGCTGGCTACATTGGGTATGTGTAATATGGTCCCTTCATCATTTTTAAGGTATACTGGAGCCTGAATGGTTTTCCTGTCACTCCTTTCCTGTACCTTATTATAACCTGTAGGTTATGTAGGCCTAACAATTACTTTGAAGGATATTTACTTGCGCAAGCAGAGCACGCAAGTAATCATTTCGCTTGGTCTCTTCAAAGTGAAGCCAAGTTTTTTTCAACCGTAAGTCTGTGCCTGGTTTGCTGGGACCAGTTACAACATTACGTCATCGCTGAGAACTGGGACCGTATGTAACTGGTCCCAGTTCTCAGCGATGACGTAATGTTGTAACTGGTCCCAGCAAACCAGGCACAGACTTACGGTTGAAAAAAACTTGGCTTCACTTTTTGGAACCAAGTAACCATAGTATACTGCTAATCAAATTACAACTACATACTCTGTATGTAGTTGTAATGTGATTTGTAATTTGTAAATCTGTGCCTGGTCTGCTGGGACCAGACTACACAGATGACCATATCTCTTACGTCATCACTGAGAGCTAGTCATACATATACACACCATGTACTCTGGTCCCAGTTCTCAACGATGACGTAATGTTGTAACTGGTCCCAGCAAACCAGGCACAGACTTACGGTTGAAAAAAACTTGGCTTCACTTTTTGGAACCAAGTAACCACAGTATACTGCTAATCAAATTACAACTACATACTCTGTATGTAGTTGTAACGTAATGATTAGACATTTCAAACGTTCCTTCACAGAGATACTGAGATGTGATAGTTTCCAGCGGTCGAAAGTACTTGCGCGCTCTGCTTGCGCACTAGTAGGCCATTTATGGCCTACTAGTGTGCAACAAGCAAGTATGCACTCGGCAGAGTGCAGTTCTAGTTTCTATATATTTCTATATTGCATTATACTGTGATACAGAATTTTTTTTTAATAAAGTGGTTATTGTTGTGATGTGGTCTAGTATTATGTAAGTATACCTCCTCCTAAAAAGTTGGAGATGGTTGTATACAAGATTAAAGGGACTGGTGCCACTGATCTGTGACTGCTCTGTGCCTGATAGTAGCAAAATAGAAAATGTGAATCTGAGATAAAGTCTCGCATTTTTTGAGGGGCGCTTCCAATGCATGCATGGCTTTTGAAGATGTTTACTTTTGGAGTGCCGCTATTTCCACTCACCTGGTGTTTTTGTTATACTGCACTAAGTATTGAACGTAGAAGGAGGTACATGTTTTACATCTCAGGACTACACTGAAATTCAACAGGGTAAGACAACTGTACCGTTCTGTACTATGACCTTAAACTATTACTGATTATTACCTCTTGGTCTTCGGACCGAGGCACGTCCTTGATTAAGTCACGATAAGACAGATAGATAGAATGGTCCTTTTATCAGTTTGTGTTAGTGTAGTAGATTCCCAATTAACAGCCTGAACTTATTCTATATTACCCTAAATGCCAAACTCTCCTGTCTCATGCATTATTATTAAATTAAATTAATTAAATTTAAACTGAAGAATTGCTAGGCACAGCTACTGTAGGTGTTACTTACATTTCCAATGCTTGTGAGCTTGGTGTGCAGCCTGTCTATTCCACAATTTTTAGGCTACCCGCAGACAAATAATTGGGTCAAAACCAATTGGACCCTTCGGTTTTGGAATGCCCTTTTTAATTTAAGTTTGACATTATATATATTAGTGCATTAATGATACCATATCATCCTTTCTAAGTTGGTTATGAGGGGTTGGTCAATGATTAATGATTATATTATAAATCAATTAATTATACAACACTTATGAATAATGATTTACCAATAATCGAGTTTAAATGGGTCTTGTTGGGATATTCTTTTTTTTTAATCATATTGCATTGTTGATGAAGGTGTATTTCTTAATAATCTGATACGAATCTTAAACTGTATAAGAATAGTTTAAAAGAAATGTCTAGAGATGTGTGAATAGGACAGCTGAATTCACAGTTACCTGTAGTAATGAATTACTAATGCATTTTCATTGCATGCTATGACTTTGAAGCTCTCTGGATCAATTATATACCATAACACCTAATAAACATCGGACCATTGACTGTCACTTTTTTATCTGCAGTACAGGACACGTGCAGGAGTATATTTCTCCATACACAATACAGCCAAGGTCATATATGGGCTCATTAGCCTGCCATTCACTCAGGGTGCATAAATCACAGTGGGTGTATCAGTAATAAGGAAGTTTACCTGCTAAGAAGTCTTTTAAAGGCACTTCAGAAGTCATGTGGCTGGAGAGAAGTGCCTCCAGCATGTTCCTAGTGTAAACCATGGTCTCATATTAACCCACATTTGATCCCTTAATATATCTACATGTGCTGAACCAGTCAACCTTACCATCTCAATGCTTCCTATAAGGAGAGATGAGAGATAACGTTTTAAGTATATTATTTTTTCTTCTTTTTTGTTCTTCTTTTTTTTTATGTTGGGGGCAATTTAACCATTTGTGTATGGTTTCAGTAATGGTTGAAACTGGTCGGTCTTTATAGGGCTTTCTAATGTAACATTATGTCCTAAACCAATAACCATTATTTTGGCTTGAGGCAAGTCTGCCGCCCTGAAGAAAGCCCAAGTGCTTCTCATTTCATATTTGACTTTGTGAGCACTTTGCATTTTCCTGGAATTCTCATAACCGTGAGCATCCTGTATCTTCTGTTTTTGCAACGTTGTCATTGTGTTCTATAAATGCTATCTATTATGAAATCAGATGCTTTTACTGCCCACTACAAGTATAGCATGAGTTCACATTAACATTTTTGTGTCCCTAGTCATCATGACATATCATGCCTGAAGTAACCTTGAAACTTTTCCTGAAATCTTTCCGACTGCGTTTCTCCGTCAAGTGTAAACTTCCATGTGTCAGTTCCACGGATGATTCATAGAAAGTGGGACCCGTAGCCCTGAGAGAAGACTAACCATAGCCCCATAAAAACCACCACCACAGGACAACATGTGCTCTTTCCCTGCACTTCAGACAATAATATTAGTAATCAATTCTCCTGAGCTCAAGCAATGAGCATTTTTATCTCTTCTCTGGCGTTTATGACTTGGTTAATCGTTAAGCGCTTGCCTTTGTGTCCCCTGGGATGAAGCAAGGACATATTCTGACACCCCTCGTCCAGCTTCCTGAGGGTTGATCCATAGAGTTGGCCAATAGCTGCATGCCAGTGCGACAGTGCGTGGTCCGGGGACCTAGTGTATAAAGGCAGGGCATCAGGGCCAAACTCAAAACACAAAATGCGTTTGGCATACTGGTAGCAAATTCAATGACAGAGCTTCCACTTAACATAAGTCTGACCGGATATACCTTTTTTTTATTGATATATCTGCAGTAGCTCAGTATATTGGGTAAATCATACTGTAAGTGCCTGCACACCTTTGTAAAATCATTGGATGGTTTAGGACTAAAGACCCCAGAGCTGTTTTATCTCTGCTGATAGGATCTGAGAACCTCCTCCGGCATTCCTGATGGAGCAGTCTAATGGAGGAGGGAATGCCAACCTGGCATACGACAGGACTGGGGATGACCCTCCACACTACGAGGAGACCACATTCTCTGGCAACGGCAATGGCATCTCTAGTGGGGTGCACCGGACGGTGCGCCCCTCTGTTGGGGAGCACCGGACGGTGCGCCCCTCTGTGGCCAGTAAGTTTGGTCATGACACTCTGGACCGAGTGCCCAACATTGACTTCTACCGCAATGAAGGCAGCGTGAGCGGACGCCGGGAAGTCCGGCCGTCTCTGCAGGAGCTCCATGATGTCTTTCAGAAGGTGAGGTTCTGTGTGTGTGTGTGTGTGTGTGTGTGTGTGTGTGTGTGTGTGTGTGTGCGCGCAAGCTGGAGTCTGGACCTACAGTATCTAAGTGTGATACATTTCTACAGAGTCAGCACACTGCAAAATCCGGAGTGTTCATTTAACACTGACTGTGTAAAAATATCCATGCAAGGGTCCATCTTTACACTCTGAGTTTAATTTAAACTTTAGATTTTACAGCCTTGTGATTAATGACTATGCCCCGACATCTCAGGCTGTAGAATGTCCCAATTTCTGTACTCACACGGGCATGTGCCTTGTCTACTCTACTCCGTTTACAGAAAGTGCTTCGTACCTTTTTGTCTCAGACCATAGACATACTATAGCTCATTGATTTATCTCATACTTGGAATAGTTGTGCCTGGCATTGAGTGGACTCATTCAACATAGTTACCTGTAGACAAAGAGAAGAGGAGACGTGTTGTGTAATTATATACCTCATTAAAATGTTCGGTCCCTCTAATTCCATTGACTACAGTTAAACAATAATCAACCAACATATATTATACTCATAAACCTGAAAAACAAAGGAAGCTATAACTATGAATAAACCGAAAATTGACACACTTACCGCCGGTAGGTGTTTTATTGCACTGTCTATATTACACCTTTATACAGCTCTGTGTTGCAAGACATGAGGTTGTAGGTCATTGGTGCTTTATGGACTGAACTAGGCCAGACTTTAGCAATAAACACGATTTCAGATGTCCTGCATGACAAGACTGTATTTTCAAAAAATAGAGTATTGCACAAAGCTACCTCACACCATACCCCTGACCCCAAAAAGTATTTTGTTTGGTTTGGAACCAATGGTGTGGCATAGAGAAATTTTAAATGATACCTAGTACCTTCTATCACTATTTTGAGCACATCATTATATCAAATACACTTTGATGCCTTGTAGCTTGTAGTTTGGTTATTTTAGTTTAGTTAGATTAGTTTATTTAAAAAAATATATGTTTGTTTGTTTTAATAGGGCTTAATTGTTGAAGTGAATGAGGAGCATAATGTTGGATTCTATGTCAGTGACCTAAACACAAAACTCGTAGGTTAGGTTAGGCTGCATATTTTACATGTTTTAGTTTTGGCAACAAGGGAAAATATTTCAATAAAGTTAAGACATCAGAGAAAAAGTTTGAAAATCACTATGTAGCCTATTCCTAATCACTGATGCAGTGAGTTTACGTACTATCGCTGTGATCACTCTATCTTTTATCCAGTGGGAAGGAGATATGAGAGGTCACACTAACTGAGCACAGGAGTCAGGCTGGGGTGTAAGTCTGCCACTGTGCCACAAGGGGCCCGGAAGAAAATGACTTTCTACCGGCTTTGCACAACTAAGATTAGAAGCCCAGGCCTCACCCCACCATGGGCCAGTGTCGTCGCTCCCTATGCACTCCCAATCTGAAGTCTGGGCTTGTCAGTGACAGAAGACATTAATGTCAGAAAACAATCTGCATAAAATAATCTTAAGCTTGCTCATAAAGTCCTTCAAATGAAGCACAACTACACAATATGCTGAATATCAAAATAAAAATCACACTTGTGTGAAGTGAGGGGCGCTCTTATCATCATCATACATCATCACATTCCGGTCAATCACTTTCAGTGTCCTCACTTTTCTATCCTCACATTCCGTGCTCAGCCAATTAAATCATCGCTATGGGGTACACACAAACAATATAAACAATATTTGGGATGTTTCCTTTTCCTCTTCAGTGCTGCAGCTGCGTGCGTGTTGTTTAATTGGTACGTGCCTCTCTTCTTCTGCAGAATGGACCCATCTCCGTACCAGACACCGTGGAGGATTACGGAGAGGGGAGTGAAGGAACCCCCTCTGATGATGTGGAGTCTGCCGCCCCAAGCGAGGACAACAATACGGGGCTAGTAAAGTTTGGCTGGATAAAGGGTGTCCTGGTGAGTTTTAGGCCAGACCACAATGTCTTCTCCTGCTTTATAGGAGCATGGGTCTCGCTGGGTAACTGTGGCTCACCCAAGAGACAACCCCTGCACAATTTTAACCACATGAATCCTATCGTTCCTATTCTGGGGCAAGCATTTGGTGAAAATAGCAGATTTGCAAGCTTGTAGATTGACAATTTTCATCAAAGAGATTTGGTGTAGAGGGAGAAGAAGGCATATGGCAGAGCACAAGTGTTTTTTAACAGACGAGACGGTCCTGCAGATGTTTCATTACCACTAAAGCCAAAATAGATTACTTTTATTATTACAATTATTATTTTGTTTGTCTCTAGCTATCCCTCTGACCTTGGAAGTGTGTGAGATGCCTGCTAACAATTACGTACATCCCAGAGTTTCATCACCCTTTCAGATATAGAGATGCATGTTCAGTCCGCATTACATCTTGCTCCTCTCCCCCACCCTTATAAGTATTTAACGTTGAACATTGAACTTCACTGTAGACATTATTTGAGCCATGCATGTATACCCATGTATCTGTTATTGCCTTCAACAGGTGAGATGTATGCTGAACATCTGGGGGGTAATGCTGTTCATCCGTCTGTCCTGGGTGTTTTGGACAGGCAGGCTGGGGTGAGTGAGTGAGATTTACATAGTCCTGACTCCTACACCTACAGTATGTGTTTGCTACAGAAAGAGAGATAGGTATACGTTTTGTTAAGTTGAATGACATCATTACACGTTAGCTAGACTGAGTAACACAAAGATGCTGGCTGATGGTAAGAACTTCAATATTACTCAGGTCGAAGTGAGATTACTTGTGTTGAAAACTACTCAAGTACTACTACAACAACTGTCACA